>NC_133666.1:247692633-247920133 GCF_037893015.1 Macrotis lagotis
CCTAGGCTGAAATTTGAATGGGTTTTTGGCAAGTGCAGTGGAGTTTTAGCAATGCCACAGTAGGCATTCAGGAAGTTTTTATCATCTTATCTTCTTTGGAAAGAGGACCCATTAGTGGTTTTATTATGTCAGAAGTCCTTGTACCAATTCATCTATTCTGCATAAATCTAGTCTTCTCTGACTGGATTTGTGCAAATGGTAACAGGATTCTGACCATTCTAGAATAATCAATGAGTGAATCCAAGAGTAATGTGGTGGTCCTACAGAAGACGGATCTGGGCTTTGAGCTGTTCTCACAGAGAGCTTATTAGAAATAGTTTCTGCATGAAGTTTTCAGCTCACCTCTGTCACCAGAATTTAATCCTTCTATCCCTTAGAGAGTGTGTCCTTCAGAATGCATTTGTTCTAAGGGGCACATATCTTGTTTTTGCAGCACCAAGTCTGCAGAATCGTCGTTATCCATCCATGGCAAGGATCCACTCCATGACCATTGAAGCTCCGATTACAAAGGTAAAAAGCATGGCTGTCCTTGACCTTTAATGTGTGTGTGTGTGTGTGTGTGTGTGTGTAGTGTAGGTATAAATATAAATATAAACATATACAAGTGTTCGTATATATGTGTGTATATGTGAGTATATATGATACCCAAGGTAGGAAACACTAGGAATTAGCAAATAGAGAACGATTCTTGGAGTTAGAAAGACCTCCTAAAGCCCCCCCTTTGATAAATACTAGCTGTGTGGCCTTGGACAAGTCACTTAATTCCTCATTAACTCTGGAAAATTTTTTAAGTCCCCAGGAAGTTCACATTTGAATAAGGAAGACAACAGGCACAATTTGGTAGATATAGTATATACATGGAATATTCTGGAGGTAATCTCAGCAGTATAGAACTAAAAGAAGGGGGGGGAGCAAAGACTTTTTGCAGAAAGTGGGATGTGAGTTGAATCTTGACAGAAGCCAGGTGGTAGATATAAGAATAGGAGGTATTCCACTCAAAAGGGACAGCTAGTGAAGATGCCTGGAGGTAGGAGAAAGTCTCATATACAGGTAGCTCTTGTTTTATGTAAATCATTATTTAGTGGCAGGACACCACAAGCCTGGGCCTGGCTCTGGCTCCTGGAGAGGCTGATAGAAATAGCAGTGCTTCCACTCTACGGAGACTTGGAGGTGGCCCAGGCACTGAAGCTACTGGACTTTAGGACCGCAGACTACAGAACCCTGCAGAGGGCAGAACCACACAGAGCCCAGGGGAGAGGGAGGGTAGATCTGTGTAATACTAAATGATAGTTGGCTCTATAAAGAACATCAAGGACACCAGTATCATTGGAATAGAGAGTATTTAAAGAGAAATAAAATATAAGAAGACTGGAAAGTAGGAAAAGACCTTGGAGAAGACGTTAAAAGTCAAAGAGAGGATTTTCTAGTTGATCCTAAAGGTAATAAAAATTGATAGGAGTTTGAGGAGAGGACTGATGTGGTCAGAAATATACTTTTGGAAGATCACTTTGGCAGCTAAGTAGAGAAGGTTTAGAGTGGGAAGAATGGAAATAGAGGAATTTCCTGGAAAGAGGTGATGAAGGTCTGTACAACAGCAGGGTCATTTCAGAGGAGAGAAAGGAAAGTAGGTGAGAGATGTTGTGAAGGTAGAAATCATAGAACTGGACAAGAGATTGGATCTGTGGGTAAGCATGAACAAGCTGTTGAAGATGATACCTAGGTTCAGCCTGGGAGGCTGAGAGGATGGTGATTTCCTGAAAGAGAAGTTCACAAGTGGAGAGAGGGTTTAGGGGGGAAAGATAATGAATTCAGTTTTGGACAAGTTGAGTTTAAGTTATATACAGAACATCAGTTTGAGATATTCATTTAATAGGTAGAGATGCTGAAGGTCATGAGAGAGGGTAGGGCGGAATAAATGGAGTTGGGAATCAGCATAAAAACGATCATTGAAAATATGAGAATTGATAAATTCAGTAAGTAGGATAGTATATAATATGATAATATGTTTTGCATGATTGATCCTTACCATGTCCGGGAGGAGGTGAAGGAGGGTGAGAGAAAATTTAGAATTCAAAATTTTTGGAAAATGAAAGTTAAAATTGTCTTTATGTGTAACAGGAGATTTTTTAAATTATTTTTTAAATGTAAGATACTATCTATTAAAAACTCAATGATCTTAGAAAAACTTGGAAAGACTTGCATGAAATAATGGAGAGTGAAATGAGCAGAACCAAGAGAACATTGTGAATAATTACATTAATATTGCTTAAAGAATGACTTTGAGTGACTAAGTCATTTTGACTATTATAAATAAATACACAAATTAACTATAAAGAGCATATGAAGATAGATGCTATCTGTATCCAAAGGAAGAACTTATAAAAGGAAGTGTATTTAGAATCATCTTATTTATAAGTGTGCACGAGTGTTAATTTTAGTCATTCCCCTCTAGGGAAGAAAAAAAAAAGAAATATTCCTGATAACGTCATCATATATTTAAAGGGAATAGGAAGCTGTATATAATAGAATTGCCATTTCATGTGCAATCTTCCTTTTTATTGTGCTGTTAGGAAAATGCTTGCTTTATTCCATAAATTTAAAAGAAATAAAAATATTTTTAAAGTAAGCTAGTATAGAAGGAGATGAGAATAAGGACAAGGACAGAATCTTGAGTAACACCCACGATTGGGGGGAATTAATTTGATGAAGATTTAGAAAAAGAGACTGAAGAGTTGTCAGACAGGTGAGAGAACAATCAAAAAGATAGTAGCATTATAAAACGCATAGAGAGAAAAGAGTAACAAGAAGGCGGTGATTGTGTCAAAAGGTGGAAAAGAGGTCAAAAAGAGTGGATTGAGAAAAAGCTCTTAGCTTTGGCAATTAAGAGATCATCAGTAACAGAAGAGAGAAGTTTCAATTTGATAATGATGTCAGAAGCCATATTTGAGAGTTAAAAAGCAATTTAGAGGAAAAGAACTGGAGGCATCAACTATTGATGATTCTCTCAAGGAGTTTAGGCTAAAAAGAGAGGAGAGATTTAGATTATAGTTAATGGGGATGGATGAATTATGTGAGAGTTTTTTTTAAATGAATGGCAAGACATATTCATGTTAGTCCACAGCAGGGAAGCAGTCATAGACATAGAATAAAGATCAGTGAGAGTGAGGATGATAGAGGGCACAATCTGCTGAAGAATATGGGATGAATTGGAATCAAAGATGTATATAAAGGAGTGAGCCTTGGCAAAGAGTTAGGCTACTTCCTTATGTGAGATGAGAGTAGAAGAGGAGATGAGGAGGGAAGACATCTGATTAATGTAAGAGGAGAAGGGGAGAAGAAGACTTGGAGCATGACCTCATTATTTTTAGTGAAGTATGAGACAACAATCTTAGCTGAGAGGATGGGAAGTTTAAGGAAGAATGAAATTGTTTGAAATAGCTACTGTGGTCAATGATACAGTAAATCAATTAGGAAAGTATAGAATGACTGCTTTTCTGCAATGAGGGCCTACTTAAGATTATATAACAGAAGTTTGTAGTGAATTCAGTTTGGCACAATTTTGTGATTTTTCTTGCACTCTGATCAGCAGCATGTGAATAGGATAGAAAGCATTAGGTGGTGGGAGTCTTCCAAGGTCTGAAGGTGAAAAGAGATAACAAATGAAAATTGGATAAGGGGGCAAAGGACTCAAGGATAGAGGGAGTGTGGAGATAGTATAGGGGTAAACTGATTCACCAAGGAGTCTAGATGGAGAAGAGAAGAGAGTACAGCTAGTGAAGAAGTGATGACCTGGGAAATAATTGAAAGGTAAGCGATTAGAGGTCATGATGAAGATGAAGTACAGGATTAGAGGTTGTAAAGGCAAAGGTATACCAATAAAAGATTAGGATCACATAAAAATTTCTGATTTCATGGAAATGGAATGAGAGCAGATCAAGGTTATTACTACCTCTACTGGGTAGCTGACATAAAGTAAAGAAATGGACTTGGGAGGTGAATAGATTGAGGAACTAGGAAGTTGAGAGTTTATGGAAGCCCCATAGTAAGAGGGAAGAAGTTGTAGTAGAGGGATCCAGATACTGAGCCCTATACTACTGAAGTTATCCTAGGAGTCAGTAGATAGCTAACAGAATCTTGATTGGGCACTAGATATGGATTGAATGAACTTCAAAGGAAGAAAAAGTACTAAGTGCTGCTGGCAGAGGGAATCTGGAAGAGACTATGGGGAGAAGGGAATCTTGACTCTTCTATTATGACCAGTGAGTTTAGGGATATGAGTGCAAATGCAACTAGTACCTAAAAGGGAGGTCAAAAATCAAGTTGGTCATCAGGATGGAGCCTGGGTTCAGTAAGTGACAGAAGATGGACGGCATGAAACAAGGAAAAGATTTAAGATAAAAGTAAGTTTGTTAACCATTAGAGAGACTTCAGTGGAAAGTATGGGTAGCTCAGGTGTGATACACTAAGGAGCAGGGTTAGAATTGAGAAGAATGGGTATAAGGGAGCAGATTTAGAATGAGTTTATACAGTGACAACCAGGGTTCAGAATCTCTGGAATGAGAAAAAATATAATCAAGTAGCAATACATTAACCACTGAGGAATGAATTCAGGCAGAAAGATGATTTCTTTTAAACCCAGGATTATGGGTTTAATAATTAATAGTTTCGGGGAAATATATACTTTTTCCAAGATCTAGATACCTACATAATTAACTCATATCCTCTTTCTCTCATTCTCTGTCTCTGTCTCTCTGCCTCTCTTTTTCTGTCTCTCTGTATTTTTCTCTCTGCTTCTGTCTCTCTTTGTGTCTCTCTCCTCTCTCATTCATTCTCTGTCTCTGTCTCTTTGTGTCTATCTCTCTGTCTGTCTCTGTCTGTCTCCCTCCCCACCCACCATCTCCTTCTCTATCCAGGTCATTAATATAATCAATGCTGCCCAGGAGAACAGCCCAGTAACTGTAGCAGAAGCCTTGGACAGAGTTTTGGAAATTTTACGAACTACAGAACTCTACTCTCCTCAGCTGGGCACTAAAGACGAAGACCCCCACACTAGTGATCTAGTTGGAGGACTGATGACTGTGAGTAATAATGGAATTATTACTGTGAGGAATAATGGACTGTCATGAGACAGGTTGAGTTAGTTTTACCCTACTGATGAAGACTCATCACCTAGTCTGAGTGGAACTGTAGTTCCACACATTGGATGTTTCTGCTTGGATAAGGAATCAAATGGGTGCAGCTATCAGCTGTGGAATTTTATCTGAATGTTACTAAGTCAAAACCCCCTAAGCCTGATGATACCACAGCACCGTGATGCCTTGGTGATTTGGGAAAGACCTACATCTAAAAGGCCAATGTCTTCCATTATATCCAGACCAACAACAATTATCCTGTTCCTACAATATCAGACCATTGGCCTCAGATGGTTCTGGAAGAGAGAATGAGAAAGGGTGTCTTTGTACAACATCTGCTCACTTTAATCCAAATTATGTGCATTCCATGATATAATTTATTTGATGTCTTGTTCTTCTTTGAGAATGAAGGACAACAACCACAATAACTTTTTGGAGGGGAAAAAAAACTTCACCAAGGCAAATTTCATTAAAAAAATGGTACTTGCTGGTGCAATTTGCAGACTTTGGAACCCTGTAAATATCTCAGTAATTGTTACCATTATTGAAGGCAGCTAGTGCCATAATAAACAGAGAGGAGTCAGGAGGATCTGAATTCAAATCTGGTTTCAGATGCTCACTAGTTGTGTGACCCTGGGCATTTGAAAATAAGAAAATAAGGAAAATAAGAAAAAGAAAGGAAAAAATAAAATAAATTAAAAAAGAATCATGTTTAGGTTGTGGTTTAAGATTTAGAAAGCATTATAGTGAGAATCTGATGGAAAATAATAAGAGGGGTAGTTTAAGTAGTACACCAGGATCTGTCAAAATATGGGGAAGAAAGTAAGACACCTTCGGTGTATTGTATAGAGCAACTTTGGAGGATTTATGGAGAATTATGAACAAAAGTTGAAGATAATATGATGGTATTGAGAATTTTCATCCCGCATCAGTGGAGAAAATAATTTTAATGATAAAATTAAAGTATTATTTTGATTGCATGGTCATCTTGATTTTCTTTTATTTTCAGTTCATTTCCTCATCTTAATAAACCAAGGGCAGTTATCCCTGACCATTTTGTAACAATTGTTCTGATCCAATTCTGACCTCTTTGTTTAGAAATTCTTTATTTTGGCTATTCTCAGCTACCAAGGAACATCTTTTCTAGTGCTCCAGGTTGAAGTGTTGAGGAACGAGGGATGGCCTAGAAAAAGAGAGATTTATTTCAAGAATAATTGTTCAATAAATTCCTGCTACTTAATAGCATCTTTCTTTATTCTAGGATGGCTTGAGAAGGTTGTCAGGGAATGAGTACGTGTTTTCTAAAAGTAAGTTTTCATCTAATATGTGTCCCACTTCACTTAATATTTCCAAATTCCTTCAAGTCATGTGCCAACCCATCATATATGACTTATTACTTGTATTGAGTTATCTAATAAAGAAGAATGAAGTGATCCTTTTTTAATTGGTTAAGCCATGGATCATACATGTGTCATCAATAATTTTTAAAATTCTGCAGATATTTTTCAGGTGCTTTGGTATTTTTCCATGAGTCCTGGTAACATTTCAGCTTATATAAAAAATGTCCAGTTTTTCCACCTTTCACCTGATTAGAAAAGAAGTGGTTTTGTTCAGTTTTTAGTTTACTGTAGGTCAGTTAGAGTTCTACTTTTAAAAAATGAAGAAATTAGAGTGACTTTTTACTTCACTGATCCACAATTCATTCATCCAAGTTGAGCATTCATTAAAATTATCTCTCTGGGGCAGCTAGGTGGCGCAGTGGATAGAGCACCAGCCCTGGAGTCAGGAGAAGCTGAGTTCTGGCTTCAGACACTTAATAATTACCTAGCTGTGTGGCCTCAGGCAAGCCACTTAACCCCATTGCCTTGCAAAAACTTAAAAAAAAAAAAAAACTCTTTCTCTCTGTCCTTGGTTCATAACTGGATCTTCTAATTAAAAACATTGATCTGAAATAAATGTCAAAACTACAAATTCAGGAAAGGACAAATTTCTTTATGTTATATGGATTTAATAAGTCAGCTAGACTGACCTAGATGCTTTAAATATCCAGCTTAATAATATAGGAAAGGAGTTCCTGAAATTAAAATTTCCTACTTTAGGATCCTGAAGAGACTTTAAAAAATTAAAGATAAGGGGTGGCTAGGTGGCACAGTGGATAAAGCACCGGCCCTGGAATCAGGAGTACCTGGGTTCAAATCAGGTCTCAGATACTTAATAATTACCTAGCTGCGTGGCCTTAGGCAAGCCACTTAACCCCATTTGCCTTACAAAAACCTACAAAAAAAATTAATAAAAATGAGAATAAATATTCTATGACTCTCTATTAGGGTCTAAATCCATAATTAGCATTCCCTTTCTTTCCTCCCCATCTGTCTTTACTCATGAGGCCACAATTCTCATTCACATTCTCATCACCTGTTACCAAGATGATTGCAGAAGTCTTTCCTAGATCTCCCTGACTTGATTTTCCTTAAGTATTTATTGGTATGACCATTTCATTCCCCTGCTCATAAAACCTTCAATGGAAGTAGATTCTGGAATAAAATACACAACTTCTTTGATTGGCATTTCACACCTTTCATAATCTGGCTCCTAACTTTCTAAACTAATCTCACATTGCTATTTTTCATTATATTCACTATGTTTCCAGCCAAACTGACTTACTTGCTTTTTCTCACATATATCATTCTATCTCCTTCTTTGCCTTTGCTTCTCAAGTGCTCCTTCCTACAGAAGGCATCTATGGATCACCTTTGATGCTTATGCTCAATCTTCTCCTCACTTCCCAGAATTACTTTGTTTATATCTTTCATTTACTCATCTGGGTACATATTGTTTTTCCTCCCAGCACTCAGCATAGTGTTAACCCTGATGGATAATAAATGTTTAGTATGTGTTTTCTGAATTCAATTAAATTGTTTCTACAGACATGCACCACAGCCACAGTCATCTTTCACTGCCAATCACAATCAATGATGTTCCACCCTGTATTGCACAATTACTCGATAATGAAGAGAGCTGGGATTTCAACATCTTTGAATTAGAAGCTGTCACACATAAAAGGTACTGGGCATCTTTGGGCACCTGTTGGGACAGGGGCTGGAGGTACAGGTTTCCCTACTTTTAAATTTTGGAGTTCAAGAGATGAAGTCAAAATTCAGTGCCTTTGCCTTTTCAACAGAGATTAAGGGAAAGCATATAGATTCTGTCATTGAGCATGACCCATTGTGGAGAAATAACCCTAGGGGACCAAGCATGGGATAAGGTTGGTTGGAGCTCAAGAATGAAGTAATGTAGCTGAGTTTCATTCCAATATCTCCTAGGAGAATTTATTAACTGCCGGTGTGCCAGAAACAGATCAGGCAGGTATAAATATCAGGACTGAAGCTAAGCTCCAAATTTATTAAAGTAACAAATGATTTAACTGAATTTATGGGCCCAAGGAGCAAGAAAATAGCTTTTGATTTCAGTGGGATGGCTTACATATGGCTTCACCTGAAAACTAAGAGAAGCTGAGATGACCTCTCAAGATCATTTTCTAGCCCAAGGATCCTGTGAAAGGAATATTCCTTTCCAAATGTGTTGGATTGGGGCCCATGGACATTTTGCTAAAATTGCTGGAAAAATAATTTTGGAATCCTAGTAACTCAAAATTGTATGAGATCTCAGATCTACCATTCTCTTTGTTTGGAAGCACTTTTGATGTACATATTTGGGGAGGGAACAAGGAGAGAAATCCAAAGGCTTGCCATTTGTTACAGTTATTAAAGCTTCTGATGAACTGTAGATAACCCAGCAATGTTTTGGGTTGACTGCCATAATGCAACTGCTCAGGAATCAGTACTGGATTTAAAGAGGGATTGCCAAGAAAGGTTTTTAGTTGTTGTTGTTGTTTTTTACTTTCAAGAGATGCTTTTTACCTCCTGGACATATGAAACTGAGTGGTGGGTAGGGGTGCAGGGTGGATTGGGGCTGTTGGGGAAACAGAGAAATGTCATTGTCCCTTCCTTATCAGTAAAATAAAATAAGAGCTTGGCAAAGGAATGAGCTAGATTTTTTTCCTTTTGTCTAACTTCTCCAGACCGTTGGTTTACCTGGGGTTAAAAGTCTTTGCCCGCTTTGGGGTCTGTGAGTTTTTGAACTGTTCAGAAGCCACTCTTCGGGCCTGGCTACAGGTGATTGAAGCCAACTACCACTCATCAAACTCCTACCACAACTCCACTCATGCTGCAGATGTCCTACATGCTACAGCATTTTTCCTTGGAAAAGAAAGAGTAAAGGTAAAATTTTCATAGAGTAACCTATGTGGTTACACTTGGACATATATACATATACATATACAGATATATCTATACAGACACATAAACACACACACACGCAGATATGTGTGTATACATATATATATAGATATAGATATATATATATATACACATATGCATACATATATATTCTGCCCTAATCGAGAGACTATTTTACTATTAGCAGGGATTTAACTCTATGTTTTACTGAAAGCTTAATAAATTAGCTACTTGTGCTTATATAAATAGAGGGAAGGGAATAAGCATTTATTTAGTGCCTATTGTGTGCCAGTTACTGTATTAAGTGCTTTATAAAAAAATAATGAAGAATGAAATGAGAACAAAGAGAATGTTGTATACAATAACAACAGTATTGTTTTAAGAACAACTTTGAGCAAATAAGTCTTCTTGACTATTATAAATACCCAAATTAACCCAAAGGATAATGCTTTCTGTATCCAGAGAAATAACTGAAGTTATGTATGTGTATATCTAATGATAAGCCAACATTAGGGTGGTGGGAAGGACAGGGGGAAAAATAAATTTACATGATAATTTAAAAGGGATTTTTTAATTTAAATTTAAATTTAAAAGGTATAACAAGTTGCACATAATAGATTTGCAGTTTCATCTTTTGTTACCATATGGTGTTATGGAAATGTTTATTTTATTCCACAAAATAAAACTAAAATAAATTTTAAAATAAAAATATATATTAAAAACATAAAAGTAAAACAAAATATTATTTGATTCAATCTTCACAAAAATTCTGTGAGATAGGGGCTGTTGTTATCCCCATTTTACAATTAGAGAACTGAGGCAAAAAGATGAGTTAGAATTATACTAGAATTGACCTTCAATGTACATATTTTGTATTCTATATTAAGTTATGTTATTGTTATGTTATTTTATAATATACAAGTCTGTCAAACTTGTAGGTAAATTCACCCTCCTCCCCCAAAAAACAATCCTGCCCTCATTTTTACCACCTTCCACACAAATTTTAACAAATCTGTTACACTTATGACCTAAAAATTGCTATGAACATAGGCCACCTTCTTATAGACTCCGTTTGTCTCTTTCACACATACACACACACACACACACACACACACACACACACACACACACATATATATATATATATATATATATAGAGAGAGAGAGAGAGAGAGAGAGAGAGAGAGAGATACATAGATACAGATATGTATTTCTCCCATCACTTTTCCTTTCATTGTTTGTTCCTCTTTCTCTTCCTCCTTTGTTTCCCATAGTGAATTTTGGCCATGTCTAATAGTACTCATTTTGGGGTTTGACAGATATTTTTAGAAAATCAGTTGGTTTTGGTGATGTGAAGTCAGATTTCTTTCTGTCTTTCACACATGTATAGATTAATCTATAAATTTAAAACACCCTCTACCTCTTTGGCTGATGCATGTGGTTCACAATCAATATTTATCAGATCCATTTATGGTGTTGGTGTTGGAGAACCAGGCTGCTAATGCTGTGCCAAAATTATTATTGTGTATGTTCAGTTTCAGAAGACATAATTTCAATCTATTTAATTAACAAATATGTTTTAAGAAACTACTTTGTACTAGGCACTGTGCTAAGTGATAGCCATAAAAAAAAATGAGACAAACTACCTTCAAGAAGCTTACAGTATTCAGGAGTTGTTTGACCCAAAGGGAAGTTAGATGCCACTGAAGATAGAACACTTGGCTTGGAGTCAGCAAGACTCATATTCATGAGTTCAGTCCAGCCTCAGACATTTACTAGTTGTGTAAGTCACTTAATTAACCCTGTTTGCCTCAGTTTCCTCATCTGTAAAATGAATGAGAGAAGGAAATGGCAAATCATTCCAGTGTCATTGCCAAGAAAACACCAAAAATGGGGTCGTGGAGGGTCAGATACTACAGAAATGACTCAACAACAATATTCTGAAGCCATAGAGTAGAAAGTAACTCAGTTTGTGTGTGTGTGTGTGTGTGTGTGTGTGTGTGTGTGTGTGTGTGTGTATATATATATATATATATATAATTTGTAAGCATATATATATATATATATATATATATATATATAAAACCTATGTTACATACATATACACTCATATCTCTACCTCTTCACCTCTGCCTCTTAGAATCTTAGCTTCTTTTAAAGCTCAGGTCATGAGCCACTTCTTATAGGAAGTTTTTCTTGATGTCCCAGGTTTTTTGTGCTCTCTTTTTCCTCAGATTATCCTATATTCACTTACCTGTTTATATGTGATGGTCTTCAGTATTAGTTAATGGCTAAAATTTATATGTCTTATATTTATATTTGCTAAGTGGCTCATTTTATCCTCCCCAAAACCTTGGGAGGCAGGTAAAATACTCTTATGATCCCCATTTTATATGAGAAAACTGAGCCTGGGAGAGGTTCAGAGATATACATACCCAGAATTTCTTACTAGTAACTGAGGTCATATTTGAACTCAGAACTTCCTGATTCTATCTACAGCATCCACCCACTGCCTCAGTAAAACAGGTTAAAAACAGAGAGTGTTTTTCCTTTTTGTCTTTATATCCTGAGTTGTGTATTTCTCTTCAGGACCTCATATGGGTTTTCTTGGCAAAGATACTTGGAGCCGTTTACCATTTTCTTCTCTAACTCATTTTCAGATAAGAAAACTGAGGCAAAGAGGGGAAGTAATTTACCCAGAATCACACAGCTAGTAAATTCCTGAGTCTTGATTTGAACTCAGTCTTCCTTACTCCACACCTGAAACTCTATCCCACTGAGATGCCCCTAGTGTCTCATAAAGAATATTGATTAATCAGTGAATCAATCATCCAATTTTTATTAAAGTCCTGGGAAAACAAGTACCAGAAAATGAAATGATGCCTCTTGAAAGGGAAAATAAGTCTATATCTATAACAACAGGTACATCTTTATTTATGCATCAAAATAGAAAGTGAATAAATCCAAATATAGACAGAGACATTAAACAAGGAAAGGTACCAGCAGGTGACAGAATCAGGAAAGGCTTCACGCAGAAGATAGTGTGTGAGCTACATGGTAAAGGAGTTGAGGGAGCCTATAAGAAAGAGGTAAAAAAAAAACAGTGCATTAGAAGCACATGCATACTTGTTGAATGTTATATACATATACATATGTGTATGTATGTTTATAGATATAGATTTCTATACATATAGATACACATAGATTTCTGGATAAATGTCTATGTGTGCATATGTGTGTGTGTGTGTGTGTGTGATAGAATTGATCATTTGAGTAAGTTGTAGAATGTAAGACTGGTAGAGAAACCAAAGGGGGCTCTCCCATCAGACTCTGAGTGACTCATTTGCATATCAAAGTGTCTGAAAGGTCTTTTAGATTTGACTTGAATGAATGGGAGGGGCTGAGTTTTTGAAAGCAGAACCAGTCTAGCTCATTAACAAAACTTCTAATATGAGGGCAGCTAGGTGGCACAGTGGATAAAACATTGGCCCTGAAGTCTGGAGTACCTGGGTTCAAATCTGGTTTCAGACACTTAATAATTACCTACCTTGCCTTGGGCAAGCCACTTAACCCCATTGCCTTGCAAAAAAAAAAAAAAAAAACCCACTTCTAATATAGTTGAGAGAAGAGTTGACTATGGAGAAAGAATTCCATTTCGTAGCTCACTCTTTACCTTTTCCTTTGTACCCCGGCGGGGGGGGTGGGGGTGGAAGAGAGGTTGTTGTTATTGTTGTTGTTTATTCCTCAGTCGTGAAGAGGACCATATCAGGGTGAATTGGATTTGAGTGAGGGGTGCTGTGCTGAGTCACCAACTACATGTTCTCCTCCAGAGCCATCTAGGTCCAGTGCCCAGATATGAATCAAGATGACTGGAGATGGCCCAGGATTCGAGGCAATCAGGATTCAGTGACTTGCCCAAGGTCACACAGTACGTGCTGGGTGTCTGAGGTCACGTTTGAACTCAGGTCCTGCTGACTCCAGAGCTGGTGCTCTACTCACTGCACCACCTAGTCGCCCGCTGGTGTTGGTGAGGTAGGGAGAAAAGGAAGATATCGATCTCCCCACCTCTACCTAAAATGATATCTTGCAGCAGGACACAGTAGTGTCCAGGCGGCTGCAGAGAGGGCAGTGAAGGGCAGCAAAGGTGGGAAGAGCAGGGATTCCTCTCGACCTCCCATCAGAAGTGTTATTTTGTAGCAGACATGGGACAGTGGAGCAGAGGGTCCAGACTCAGAGATGAGCCAAGTCACTTGGCCAGGAGAGTCGAGACCAATGCTTGTGACTGGAATCTTGCTCAGGAAATGGGAGGATTCGGCTAGACCCTTGCTGGTCCCAGTTCTTATCAAAAGCATGTAGTCCCCTAGGCTAAGATTTCAAACAGTAGAGACTGTGGCCAAGCATCTGTGGGTCATAAGGTAGGGTTTCTGGTTCTTTTCAAAGCTAGAGCAGCACCTTTGGGCAGGATTTCAGCTGAGCTGGAAGCTGGAGATCCCAGCCGAGCATTGGAGTTATGTGCCTGCCCAAGAGCTGGCCCAGAAGAACCTCAGTCTCTGAGTGCCAAGAGCACCATGAAGACATCATAACAAGAAATGGGGACGCAGCGAGGCGGCCCAGAGGACAGAGCACCAGAGTCAGGAAGACTGCCACTCAGATACGCTTTAGACTCTCACTAGTGATGTCAACCAGGGCAAGACACTTCCTAGCTGCCTGCTCCATTAACAGGGATAATAATGGCAACAACTTTCCAGGATTATTGTGAGGATCCAGTGGGATATTTGGAAAGTGTTTGGGATAAGTCTGGCACTGTGTAGGTACCTAATCAAAGCTTGCTTCCTCCCCTCCCTGGAGGAACAGGAGGGATAATTTACCTTGACCACATCCCTCCCCTCTGTGTGTGCCTCTCCATGTCTCCTGACATTCCCTTTTCTCACTAGTACCATATGTCTTTATTGGAGAGTGTGCTTCAGGTTTATAGGAGAGATATTTTCTTTCTAGTTGCTTCTTATACCATTTCCATGAATGCATTTGACTTGAGCTAATTTTTTTTTCCCCTCTGGCTGACCAGAAAGAAGATTAACATACTGGTGGGGGCTCATGAGCTAGTTTGAGAGTTCTAGAGACAGGGAGAGGAAAGGTCTGTCTTCTTGTTTTTGTGTTTCTGGTTGGTGTCTAGAAAAGAAAAAGCATTGGAGCCTGTGTGCAAATGGAATGTGAATGATTAGCTCCGCATCTAGTGAGGAAAGGTTTAGCCATTCCTAGCCTTTAAGAAATAACTTAAATGTGTCTTAGTCTAAGCAAAGCCAAGCAGATTTACAACTAGATAAATGAGAATGGAGAAGAAGAGAGGAGAAGAGATATTTACTTTATGAAAAGATTCAACAGGAAATAATCCTTTAAATTAGACAGGCAATCAAAGGCATATACCATTTCCAAAAAATCTAATTTACAGATAATTTTATAGTAATACATCTGTGGCATTAAGTAAAACTCTCCCTTATGCTTTCAAAGATGGTCAAAGTCTCTGACAAACAGTGACCAGTGTATATTAGGATGTAAAACTGAGAGTCCTTTGAGGACAGGGACTGTCTTGTCTTGGCTGTATATGTTTAATGCATCTTTCTGATCGATTAGAGATCATATATTTTTATCCCTTATGTTATAGATGAGGAAATTGAGGTCTCAACAAATGAAAAGACTTATTCAAAGTTTTTTAAATGCAACCAGATTTTTTAAATCCTAGCCAAGGCCTTTCTTCCTGACCTGCCCCAACTCCTAAAGTCTTGAGAAGTCATTCTCTTGGCCTCTTCCAACATTTGACAGAGACACTCAGGAAGCTCCTTCCTGAGTTCTGCCTGGAAGCTCAGAACCATTTAATCCTCTCTCCCTCCTGGCTGGAATGAAATGCAGATAATATTTCCACTATCAGTCATTCAACTGTGTCACAATCAATAAGCATTTATTAAGTGGCAGGTACCATGGTAGGTGCTAGAGATGTAAAAGTTAAAAAAAAAATTAAATAGTGCCTTCCCCTCAAGAAATTTGCATTCCTTACCATAACTTATCAACCAACCAGAATTTACAAGACATTTCCCTGTTAACTTCTGCCATCCCCATGTAAAACAAAGGAACGCAGGGGCTTATATAGTGATAACAATAACTGTGTTCAGTTTGGGGGTATTGATCTTTGTTTTTGGTTGTTTTACTAAGGGATAAAAACAGCTATTTATGCAAACATGTGATTGGTTTTCTGAAAAATCTACTTTTAGATAAGACTTGCCAGCTTTTCCTCAATGTAGTCAAAACCCATTTCCTACTTTTAAAGGAGAAAAGGAGCAGGGTGAGTAAGACTCCCCTTGGAATAGTTTTACCCCTTCCAAGATGCTTTCCACAGCAAGGGCTGTGGATAGAATGGGCATGGATAGAATGGATCCACTTAGAAGTTTTAGGATTTCTCCCTAGTGCCACTCCCTCCCTAGAGTTCCAAGAAAGGCTTTTCATACCCTAAGGATGCTAGTGAAATCATCCTGCCTTCTCTGCTTACCTCCAACCCACTGCATAGGAGACAATGTCTCAGAATGTATGCTGAGGACAGCCAAGCATTATTTCTGAAGCAGCGGTATAGTGTTTTAACTTTTACCATAGCTCTGTCTTCATCGTGTTTCTGGTTGGTGTCTAGAAAAGAAAAAAAAAAAAACATTGGAGCCTGTCAATTCTGGCTTCTCCCCTCAGTTGCCCAAGTCTGTTCTACTGAGAAGTTCTAAGGAGATTGGTCCTAAGGCCACGAAGGAAAAAGCGACCGCATTGCGGCAGCTCCCCCTGGTGCTTCCTTTGGGCATTGGTGGTTTTATTCCTTGCCTGGAAGGATTAGAATTGATGAAGCTTTATCCTTAGCTGTACCATTGGTTTTCCATTATGTGTGGCTTGGGAATCAGACAGCGCTCTGCTAAAGCCAATGTAAAATAGGTCAATTAGAGCCATCATGTGGTCCACCAGAATCCTCAGCAGAGGAGGAATAAATGATGTCAAGTGGAAACTGGTTGAGTACGTGGTCATATTAGCTGTAGGGGGAATTCCTACCAGATGACCTATGCATTCCAATCCAGCCTTGAAATTCTAGGATTCCAACTAACTGATATTCTCTTGTAGAGGGTCTTGGTCTCTTGGACCTATGATATATTTAGTGTTGTGCTAGATGTTGGTAGGGGTACAAAAATAAAAATGAAATAGTACCTATTTTCAAGGGGCTGACACTCTAGCAAAAGGAAAAATATACATAAAACTATATATCAAAACCATACACTAGTATATTATTCAGATGTAGGCTCTATATATCCATTGTGCTATAACCAATTACCATATTTTACATAAAACTTTGAATTCAAATATATATGATCATTGCAGAGGATTCATTATTTGCACCAAGCAGCACTTAACTGTATATACAAAGTAAATAAAAGGTGAGGATGTTTAGGATGGGGTGAGGGAGTGCAGAGGTCCTAGCAACTGGAGAAATCAAGAATATGCCATCTAATTGTAGTATTTGAGTGAAGTTTTTAAGGAAACTAACAGTTCTTAAGTGAGGAGGGATGGATTTCTGGGAAGGGAACCATCTTGCACTTGCAAACCCACTGAGACAAAAGGCTGGACTATGACATATATAAAGAGGACTTATGTATATAAGTCTGGAAAGGTAGTTTGGAATAAAGATTGTGAAGAGATAAGAGGAAGGAAGGAAGGAAGCAAGGAAGGAAGGAAGGAAGATAGAAAGAAATAAGAAACCACTGAAGTTTATTGAGCAGGAGAGGGACATGATTCAACCTGTGCTTTAGGAATATCCCTTTGGCAGCTCTTCGGATAATGGATTGGAGAAGGGAGGCAGAGGTGGGGAAGGAGATGAAATGAAGTAGAATCAACAAGCTTTCAAAATTGGTTGGATTAGGGGGAAGGAAAGGACAGTGAGGAGTTGAGGATGACTCTAGGATTACAAAAATACATCACTGAAAGATGGTAGTGCCCTTCCTAGAAATGCCATTCCTTTAAAGCCTTTATAGAGATTCCTCTCATCTTGATCGAGATCTTCCTCTGGTTCTTTTAACTTAATTTCTAAAACACAGAAATCAGATCCACAGTTGAAGGTGCAGTGGATAGAGCACTGGCCTTGGAGTTAGGAGGACTTGAGTTCAAATGTGAGCCTCAGACAGTTACTACCTGTGTGACCCTGGGTAAGTCACTTAACCCTGATTGCCTTAAAAACATAACAAAAAAAATCAGAAATAAAGATAATTCAGAACTATGATACAAAAAAAAAGAAATTCCAGTTCATAAACCTGTACTATCTCTATTTCTTAGAGGCAAAAGGTCAAAATTATGACCAAATTGTCTAACTGCCTTCTGCCTCTGTTTTTTTGGTGAGTCATACCCTGTGTTTCTTACTCCCAGGGAAGTCTGGATCACCTAGACGAAGTGGCTGCATTGATAGCAGCCACTGTCCATGACGTGGATCACCCCGGACGGACCAACTCTTTCCTGTGCAATGCTGGCAGTGAGCTAGCTGTGCTTTACAATGACACAGCTGTCCTGGAGAGTCACCACACTGCCCTGGCTTTCCAGCTCACAGTCAAGGACAACAAATGCAATATTTTCAAGAACATTGACAGGTTTGTTGCATTTGGGGCTTTGGGAAATTTGAAATTTGACTTAGTTATAGACAACCCACCTGACCCAAAACCACTCACTGCTTTTCCCTTGAAAAGGATCAATAAATTAAAGGAAATAACATGTGCTAAATACTTTGTAAACCTTAAAAAAAAGAAAAAAGAAAAGATTAACAAAAGGAGAATGTGAAGATAACATGACTTATATGGAAATATGCTTTTTATGATTGCAGATGTATAACCTAAATCAAATTGCTTGCCTTAGCAATGAGGAAGAAGGGGAGAGAAGGAAAGAATCTTCAATTCAAATTTTAAAAAAGAATTTAAAATTGTTTTTACATGTAATTGGGGAAAAATATTGAAGTTTAAGAAATGAACAGAAAAAAGAGTGTAAAAATATGGGTGGTGGTGATGATATTGTTTTCTCTGATTATGCTTATAGAATTTTTATTTTAAATTTTCTTCTTTATTATTTATTATGAACTTGACAAACATTAGCATTTCCAAATACAAAGGATAGAGAATTTTATATAAAACCAAAAATATTTGCTTCTTCACACAACATTTTAAATACTCAAAGACAGAAATCAAGTCTAGACTAAATATCTCCAGGTCTTCCTGGACCTCCTGTAGCAATTGGTAGACTAAAACGCTATCAAATATGAACTATTTTAATTTTTTATATTTTTGATCCTTACAAAAAACCCGAATGATAAAGGAGACAGACACCACCAATTTTTCAGAAGACAAAATTGAATTCTGGATCCGTTTTAAGGCTTAACATGGTTACACAGCTAGTTGATGACAGAATTAGGATTAGCATCCAGGCCTCTGAACTACTTAGCTCAATGATCTTTCCAAGAGAATAATTCATCATTCCTCTAGTCACTCCACTAGTCCACTCTGTGGTCACCCACTACCTTAATGTTGTTGGTGTCACACAGCCCCACATAGAATCAAATTTATTTGTACCTCAAGATTCCTGCCCAGAGATGCAGTGGGAGGAGTTTGTCTCTCTGTATATTTGGGTTATAAGACCACATCTCAACATGCAACGATTTTGCTTCTAATTTTGCAGGTTTACAATATATGATAATTTTCCTAAAAATTCAGTGTTCAATTTTTCTAACTTTGGCTGTTGAAGTCACCTAACCAATCACTCACTCAATAAGCATTTATTAGGCTCCTACAATGTGCCAACAATTCTGTAAGGTGCTGGGGATACAGAGACAAAAAATGAAACAATCTCTGCCTTTTAACTTACATTCTGTAAGGGAAGACACTGTGTTTGCATAAATTTATTTTAAAAATAAGTATTTGCAAACTATATGCTGCATACATACAAAATGTTTTTGGTGAGATTAGTACAGGCAGCTAGAAGAATCAGGGAAGGCCTCATGGAAGAGGTGGTGTTTGGGCTGAGCTCTAAAGGAAACTCCAGATTCTAAGATTTAAACCATGTTTAGGAACTTGAATGGAAAAAAAAGTCTTGATTTGTAATCATTGTCCACCATACCCCAAGAGGCTCCTTCAGTATAGGTTCCCCATTGAACATTCCTCTTAGATCCGGCTCTGGGAGATCTTGACATTGTGATATTGTTTAGTAATAAATAAGAGAACAGAGCTTTGGCTCTTATCACACTCTATGTGTAACAATGATTTTACCTATAATTGGCAAATGTCTTCACAATTTATTTTTCTCATAACCCGGGGGGATCAGTTTCTTCTAACTTTGGTTTAGCTCCATTTGTTAACATCAAATCATGTAACAATTATAAATAATGTAATACATCATTATTTATGACTATAATATATAATAATTAAGATCTCTAAATACTCTAAGCTTTACAAAGCATCTTTTTACACAGCCTGTGAAACAGGGCATGGCACCCTTAGGTGAAAATTTATCTGAGTTCATTTAAAATATTCTTCCTTCTTTTTTCCGTGAATACCAGCATCATAGGAGATCATTATGATTCCTTGTGATATGCTCCCTGTGACCAATATCATATACTAATGGATATCCTCTTACATGAGAAGTAGAAGGAGACAGGGAAAGATATCACCCTCTTCTCTAACCTTGCTGTGGTTTTTGCTTGGGAAAGGTGGAAAAATGCCAGGGTAGGAGAATTTTCACTGAAAAGAAAATATTACCATCAGTTTTTCTTTAATGGCAGGAATAACAAACCAGAGTTCCTTTGTGATTTGGATTTCAATTATAAAATTCACCTTCAACTCCTAGCCTGAAAGAAAGGACCACATTTTCCCAGGGGAAAATATAGTGGGAAATTGGGGTGGGGTGGGGTAGGGAGGACAAGCTGACTAAATTCTGGAAAGTGTGAATATGTCTGTTTTTCTGGTTTCTTCAGGACCCACTATCGAACATTGCGCCAGGCAATCATTGACATGGTTTTGGCAACAGAGATGACAAAGCACTTTGAACACGTGAACAAGTTTGTGAATAGCATCAACAAACCCATGGCCGCTGAGGAAACCAACTCCCATGTAAGTGAGGGGAGCCAGTCTAGATGTATTTTCTCCCCCTCTGTTGGTCATGGCAATTTATTCCCTTGAGTTCATCTGAGAAGTCAGGGTAAGGGTATGGACCAAGTCCTTTTCTGAAGGGACTGGGAGAATGTGTGACATCGTGCCCTTGAATTCTTCTGAGATCCTGAGAAGACCTTGAGGTAAATTGATTATAAAAGGTAGATTGACCTACAGGTAGAAAGCGATGAGGAAGCTGAAAAAGAGGAGCAAAGACTGACTATAGCTTCCTAATTTGGCTTGGCCCTGAGAACTACTGTTTCCATTAAAAGAAAAAAATATCATTGTCCTTTGTGACTCTGTTGGGAGACGTTAAGATTAAGGAGTGCTTTAAAGAACTACACTAGAGCTGGTTCACATCACACTGAGCCAGACAAGCCAGTGCCCAACGATCTTAATTGAATCTGGAGCATGTGTATTTAAAAGCAAAGCATTAATAATGTGGGTGCTTAAAAACCAAAGCATTCTGTAATTGCTCAATTAAACAAACATATTTGCTCCTATTTGCCAGGGCACCAGAAGGCATTCTTCAGATTGGGCTTTAGTTTGCATTAAAAGGCATCCAATTATTTCTATTGTTCCCCAGATTTTTATTTTATCCATTTACAGTAGATGCAATAACTGTACATTAAGATTCCAGTGAAAAGCATGTAGAAGAGTATGTCCATTTGTTTTCTGGGTTGTTCTCCTGAATGAACCAGCCAGCCCTTGCCAACCCGAGCTCATTCCCTTCCCCTTATTTGGGCCCCAAAGGATTTTGTTGTACAATAAATGGAGTGCTAAAAATGGGATAGAATGTTTCCTATTAATCTTTGCATTGTCAGGAAATAGAACCTCTGAAATATTCCTGCCCTGAAACCATGAAAACATGACTTTTGCCCCAGAGCAGTAAAAAAAGACTTTCTGTTCATTTTTAACTCTGAGCAATAACCAGAGAAATGGTTGGACTGCAACCTTAGGCCAGGATGTGACAGGATACTCATTGGGACCAGCAGAGAAATATTCCCATTTTACTACTTGAGTAGGAATCCACACAGAGCTGCTGCTCAGCTTGGTTTCCAAGACAATAGGTGGCTTAGTTCAGGTGCAAGATCAGGTGTAGACTCCCCATCCCAAGGCTACACTAAGAGCGAACTGAAAACACAACTCTCCTCCCTCAGTAAAGACCACCCACCCACCCAAGGGACAAAGGAGCAGAGATGGGAAAAGCTCACTCAGGGGTAACCATAAGCAGGTCTTTTCATCTGCTTCCAACTTCATCTTCTAGAATTCAGATCTGTAGGATGGAAAAAAGGAATCCTGAGGTCATACACCAGCTACCTTAGCCAGTGGTAATTATAGCCTGTCGTCCCTGAATGTAAATGTATCAGTGGCTTCATCTCCCTTTAAATTGAAGATAAACTCCTAATTGGCCTATAATGATGCTCGATAGAGCATCATCACCCATGCAATCATTAGTGTTAAGCTATTTGCAAGTACAGATGAATAAAACCTGCTAACCTGTGCTTTATGTACATTGCTGCAATTATAACAGGATTTTATATTGAACACTATTTCTTCTGGTATACCCATTTTTTTGGTGTATCCCCACTCCACCCAGGCTTTCTTCTGAAAACAGCTGTAATTTATTTGTATTTGCAACCATTCAATGTTTCCCCTAGGGAACATCAGAATTTAACAAGGCAAAAGTAACAGGATCATAGAGGTCTACCTCATATAATTGTCATTTTATAAATGAAGAAACAGAGTCCAGAGTTTAATTAAATTGCCTAATATCAAACAAGGGATAAGTTGGAGATCTGGAATTTGAACTCAAGGTTCTCTGAATAGAAATCTTTTTTTTTTTTTTTTTTTTTTTTTTTTAGTTTTGTAAGGCAATGAATGGGGTTAAGTGGCTTGCCCAAGTCCACACAGCTAAGGTAATTATTTCTATCCACTGCGCCACCTAGCCGCCCCTCTGAATAGAAATCTAACATTCTATGAACAGCCCTGAACAACATAGCCGGCTATCAGAGAGCTGGGCTTGAGGTCAGGAAGAACTTGCTAGCTATCCAATGATGGGCAAGTCTACCTGGAGGAGCCACAGGAGACTCTCTAATATTGTCAGTCATAATGGAATTTTTGAATTGGATGATAGAGGGAATTTTCCATGATAACATATTGATCTACAGGGCTCTACCACAAAAGGAAAAGAGCCCTCAGCTCCCTTCTCAGGTCTCTGCCCACTCCAGTCCACCGTCCTCTCAGCTGTTTGTTTAATGATTAATCTTCCTAAAGCACCATTCTGACCCTGCCACCAGCAGTCCTCCTGTTCAATAAACTCCACTCTTTCCCTTTCACTTCCTGGGGTGTTTGTAGCTTTGGCTGGAGATTTATCAATTAGAGTGGCCTCACATCAACCCAGCTGTGAAGAAAGGACAAAATACAGTTCCCCTTAGAAGGTCCAGTAATTAGCCACAGCCTACAACTATTATTAATTAATTAGCCACAGCCTACAACTATTCACAAAATCTTTCAATGCTCAGGTTGACAGAGCCCTGGGGAGATCATTAGTTACTCCCTGTGCCAGACTATAGAAAGGTCTACCTAGCAAATTTCCTAACTTCTCTGTAATAGATTCTTTACCCAATTTTCTAATAATACATAAACACACAGATGTGGTTTTAAGGGTTTCCTGGTGCCCTTCACTGAGTATTATTTTTTTCTTCTCAACATTTTTTAATTTTTACATCACTTTTACCCAAAATATATCTCTTCCTCATCCAGAAAGCTAACTATTTTTTGTATTGTTATGTCATTTTACAATTATGTCCAACTCTCCATGGACACCACTTGGGATTTTTTTCACAATGATACTAAAGTTGTTTTCCTCCAGCTCATTTAATAGAGGAGGAAACTGAGGCAAGACAGGGTTAAGTGACTTGCCCAGCATCCAACAGCTATTCTTTGTATCACAAAATAAAGGGGGAGGGAGAAATACAGCAAAATTAAATAATATATGCTGTAACAAGTCTGATGCCATTATTATATGATATACCATACCCACAGATCCTCCCCCCACCTCAGCATAGAATAGAGAGAGGTACATTTGCTTATTTGAGAAGACCTATTTCATAGACACTTCTTTCCCTGGCCCTGGTTTACCTCTGAATCTCATAGCCCAACCTCAAATCAGTAATACAGTAGATCATGTCAGTCATAATGGAATTTTGATTTGGATGGAGGGAGTTTTCACCATGATAATGTATTGATATACAGGACTGTACCACAAAAGGAGAAGTTTAGTAGTTAGGAGTTGCATCCCTTTTCTGGACCCCCTCAATCTTCCCCAGGCAAATGTTGGAAGGGCGGGAGACAAGGAAGACAAGTTCTCCCTTTGTACACCAAGGTCTCTATTTATTGAACCAAATACCAGTGCTTAAATATCCTTCCCAGTCTCTTAATCTGCTCCCACTCCCATGGCACTTAGCAAAACAAGGCTCTGGTGCTCAAGGACACCAGGTGATGATAGTTTACAGTGCTTCCACCCACAACAGTCCCTAACATATCCTCCCTTCTTGTCTTTTTTTTTATTACATAATGAATGCAACATAAGTTGTAAACGAAAGTTCAACAACAGTATAAACAAATGTCAATTAAAAATAGTAAAAACCAATATTCCCAAATTCCTTGAAATACATTTTATCCCCAACTTACAAAGATTACAAAGTTTTTTCTTTTGCCAACAAAAAACCTTTCAAAGCAAATTTAAAATCCAAACTAAAAGGAATAACTTTTAACTTTACCTATTTCAGAGTTTAGACACTAACACAAATACAGTATCATATTCACTAAGCTGTGATTGCTACCTGGCCAGTATCAGACCTCAGAATATAGAAACATTCTCCCACCTCTCCAGGCCAGTATAGAGATGTAAAATGCCCTATAGATGTTCAAATATACACATACACACATAGCCAATCAAGACCTATCAACAGAAATATAAGCCAAAGGCACAGACTTCACTTGAAAGACAAAATCCAAATTTCTCAGTCTCAGAAAAAGGTCTTCCCTTTTTTTCTTAACTAATTGAACCGTGAAACTTCCCAGTCAATAATCTATTGAAAAACATAGCCATTGCCCAACCCCTCCCCCTCCTCTCCAAACCCGGAAGAAGGCATGGGGGTCCCTTGATTTCTAAAATAAGTTTTTTGAGATATGGAGTTGAGTTTTGAAGTTCCAGAAGAAAGCTTTCCCTTCTCCCTCCCTGCTCCTTCTGCAGAGGGTGGGAACTGCAGAGAATGAGAGAAAGCATTTGGAATTACTTAAGATGTTGACAATACAATCTGGAGTTGTTTCACCCCATGAACAGTAGTCAACACCATTATGGAGAATGAAATTTGTCTTGTCGTAGTCGGTGTCAAAGTCCTGTGTCAGAGTCTGCATCAGGGTCCACATCAGTGATTAAAGGTCTCTGCAGCCTGTCTCAGGTCCAGGGTCCCAGGTCACGACCAGAGCACAGGACGTGGTCAGGCAGGCAGCCCTGGCCAAAAAGAACAGCAAGCAGGTTCCTATGGCACTGGCTTGGCAGCAGACTGCTGCTTAAGAAAGAAGCTCCATCGGGGTGGCTAGGTGGTGTAGTGGATAAAGCATGGGCCCTGGAGTCAGGAGTGCCTGGGTTCAAATCAGATCTCAGACACTTAATAATGACCTAGCTGTGTGGCCTTGGGCAAGTCACTTAACCCCTTTTGCCTTGCAAAAACATAAAAAAAAACCTCCATCCCCTGGGGCACTGCTTTTGCAGACTCTACTTCCCACTGACTCTTCAATCCTGAATACCATTTGTTTCTTCACTTCACTTTACACCTCTGTTTAAAATCAGCCCCCTTGTAACAAATCAACCTGTTATTTTCTCCAGAGTCCTCTGCTCTTGGATGTCATCCCCTGGTTCTCTTGGTTGTATCTGCTCTGTCCTTATCCCAGACTCCACTCAGATAACTCTGCCTTCATGTCCTTTGTGTCCCCATTCGGGTGCCATATTGTGTCCCAGTTTGGGTACCAATATGCTGAGTCCCTTTCTGGACTCCCTCAATCTTTCCCCAAGCATGTTGGGGGGCGGGGGACAAGGAAGACAAGTTTCTGCCTATACACCAAGGTCTCCAAGGTCTGCATTTATCAAAATACCAGTGCTTAAATACCTCCCCAGTCTCTAATCCACTCCCACTCCCTTGGTACTTAGTAAGATAAGGCCCTGGTGCCCCCCATACACAACAGTCCCTAACAGTTAGGCAACTTGGATGAATAATAAAGTACTAGAACTTGGAAGCAGGAGGACCTGAGTTCAAATCCTGCCTCAGATACTTCCTACTTGGTTGACCTTGGACAAATTACTTGACCTCTCTCATCTTCAGTTTCTCCATCTGTAAAACTTTAAAGTTAAAATTTTAAATAATCCATAAATACTTATTATTATAATGGAGCAAATAATTACTAGTCTCCAACTGTGTTCTATTTATTAGGCAAATGAATGTGAGAATACATGACCTAGGAAATAGAGAAACTAATCCAGAGGAAAGGTACTGGATGAATAGATAAATGGGTGGAAGATACAGATGAGAGGGATGGTAGTAGCTAGAATAATGGTAGGAAGAAAAAAGATTTTAAAAAGTTCTTTCCAGTTCTTGAGAAAAAAAGATTGATTTTAGCTCTTTTTCTGAAAGACCTGCTAGAAAAGCCCATTTTTGACCAAGGAGTATTTTATCATGTTTAATTAGATTAACCTTATTGGAAGCTACATCGTGACTTCCTGAGCCAGTGTTGCCCTGATTTCCTCTGTTTCAGGGGGAAGGCAGTGACTGTGAATGTAACCCCACTGGGAAGAACTTCCCTGAAAACCAAATCCTGATCAAGCGCATGATGATCAAGTGTGCAGACGTGGCCAACCCGTGCCGCCCTCTGGAGATGTGCATCGAATGGGCTGGAAGGATCTCAGAAGAGTATTTTGCACAGGTAAGCTGTTTCTCAGGTTGGAAACCACTCTCTTCTTCTCTGGGGTTTTTGGAAATGTACCATGTGGTTTAGAAGCACATTGAAATAAATCTTTGCAGATTGTTGGGGTTTGGGGCAGCTAGGTGGCACAGTGAATAGAGCACCAGCCCTGGAGTCAGGAGGACCTGAGTTCAAATTCGGTCTCAGACAAGTAATAATTACCTAGGTAATTATTGTACAAGTCACTTAATCCCATTTCAGAGAGAGAGAGAGAGAGAGAGAGAGAGAGAGAGAGAGAGAGAGAGTTATTGTGATTGGAAAGTTTTCCATCCAGGAACAATAGGCCATGATGTGGTCAGTAAGCATACTACTCATCATATTTGGGTGTGAATTAGTTCTCATATGAATTTGGGAATAACATGTGTCCTTCAGGGACTTGGGAGAAGATATCTTCCTGATTCCAAGCATAATGCTCTATCCATTGCATCACCTAGCTGTCATTATTAAATATGATATATCTACATACATATATAAATATAAAAATCATTTACTTTTAGCCCGTGCTCCACTTGAGATTTCAGCACATATGCTTGGAATCAGGAAGACATCTTAAAGAGTTCAAATCTAGTCTCAGACACTTAGTAGCTGGGTGACTCTGGGCAAGTCACATAACTCATTTGCCTCAGTTTCCTCACCTGTAAAATGAACTGAAAAAGGAAATGAATACTCTAGTATCATTGCCAAGAAAACTCCAAATATCATCACAAAGAGTTGGAAACAACTGAAAAATGCCTGAACAACCACAACTAAAAGAGTCTCTGATGATTTACTCTTTAGGGAACAGATTAGACTTGGCTTGCTGGTGGAGGGGGCATATCTAAAAATATAATCACATGTAATATTCCAAGTAAATGGGTGGCTAGGTGGCACAGTGGATAGAGCACTGACCCTGGAGACAGGAGTACCTGAGTTCAAATCTAGCCTCAGACACTTAATAATTACCTAGCTCTGTGGCCTTGGGCAAGTCACTCAACCCCATTGCCTTGCAAAAAAAAAAAAAAAAAAGAAACACCTAAAAAATAATAATGTGAAAGCAGCAAAGTCTAACAAAAAGAGGAAAGAAAATATGAAAGACCTTTATTTTCCATGCCCATTCTTGGCATTCTTGGGATGTTTAATAGCACCCATTAGACCAGAGAAAAGAAAGACAAGACTTCACATCTCTGACTCTGTAGCAAGAGAGAAACCCATTGCTCTCCTACACAGAAGAGAAACCACCTTGAATTAATTACATATGCAGAATTCAGATTAGGCAAAGGGAAGGACTTCATTGAATAAAGGAAAGATGGTGTTGCATAGAGTAAAGAAAACTGGCCTTGGAATCAGAAGATTTGATCAAACCCCAATTCAGTTCCTAACTATTTGTAATAACAAGTGTCATTGGGCCTCAGTTCCTCATCTATAAATATATGTGTATATGTGTGTGTGTGCAGAATTACAAATACAGAGAAGGTTCATTACTTATGTATAAATAATATATAGAGAAACATATATATATATATATATATATAAAACATATGTAAATATTTAAATATGATATCCAAAAATCTTAGTACAATCTTAATACCAATAACAACAACTAACATTTACAGAGTATAGTTTAAGGTTTGTAAAAGTACTTTACAAATATTATCTCATTTTATCTTCACAACAAATTTGGGAGGTTTTACAGAGGAGACAACTAAGGCAGTCAGGATTATGTAATCTTCCCAGGGTCACATAATTGGTATGTGCCTGAGGTCAGATTTGAATTCAGGTCCTCCTGACTCCAGGGCTGGAGTTCTATCCACTGTACCACCTTCCTGCCCCATGTAGATGGCTCTTTCCAGTTTCCAAAGCATAGTCTCTTCACAATAAGGCAATGAAGTGAAAAATTCACATTTTTTTAAGCTCAGAGACTCAGAGGGGTGAAGTCAAAGTCACCTGCCCAGGTTCACATAGCTAATGTCAGATTCAAGAACTTAAAGTTAATTTTCATAACTTCCTTCTGCCATGTCAAACTGTACCATGCTAGGTATCGTGGAGGATTCTAGAGAAATGTCTACTCTAGCTCCTCTAGCAATTTACAGGCTTGCTGCATGAAACAACCAGAAAACTTCACATTAAATTAGCAACTAGGTTGCACAATGGTTAGAACACCAATCCTGGAGTCAGCAGGACCTGAGTTCCAATCCAGTCTCAGATAGTTCCTATCTGCTTGACCCTGGGAAACTTAATTAACCACTGCCTCTCTTAGCTTCCTCCTCTGTAAAGAAGGGATAATAATAATAATAATAATAATACCTACTCCCCAGCTGTTGTAAGGATCAAATGAGATTATATTCAATAAACATCTTATAAATCTTAAAGCATTAGCTATTATTAAATTATTATTTATTATTAAATTTCTGGAATTCGAATAGGTACTCAATCAGTTCAGTGAGGGGAGGAAGCTCCCTCTAGATTTTAAGTTCCTGGAGGACAAAAGACTGTCATTTTTCCATTTTGACATTACCAGCACTCTGCACAGTGCCTACATATAGGAGGTGCTTAATCAATATTTTGTTGAATTGGAGTGAAATGGAGTGGAAATGGAGTGAAATGAAAAACAGGAGTTTTGGAATTATCTAGCAATAGTGAAAAGAACACTGAACTGAGATTCAGAAACCCTGGTTCTGTCTCTTTCTACTTTACCTAAATAGATGGTCTTCAGATTCTTCATTTGTGGAATAAGGGGATTGAACAGAATCTGAAGGAAAAGAAGAATTGAAGGAAAGGGAAAAGGACTTCAGAAGGAGGAGATGGGAAGGATGACACAGTCAGACCTTCACTTTTAGGAAGATCACTTTAAGTGGAGGATGGACTGGAGTGGAAGAGACTTACAGCATGGAGACCAACTAGTAGGCTATTGCAGTAGTCTAGGAGGGAGGTGAAGGGGACCTGTACTAGGATGGTGGCAGTGTCAGAGGAGAAAAGGGAGCAATATTTAAGAGATATTAAGAAGAGAAAATCAACAGACATTGGCAAAAATTGGATATGAGTAGGGGAAGGTATTGAAAAAGTATGGAGAGGCAGCTAGGTGGTGCAGTGGATGGAGTACCAGCCCTGAAGTCAGGAGAACCTGAGTTCAAATCTGGCCTCAGACACTTAATAATTGCCTACTTGTGTGAGCTTGGGCAAGTCACTTAACTGCATTGCCTTAAATAAATAAAAAAAAACTTTTTAAAAAAAGTGTGGAGTTGAGAATGATATCTAGGTTTCAAGTCTGGGTGACAGAGGATGGTGGTACTCTCAATAGTAATAGGAGAGTTCAGAAGAGGGGATAGGTTTTTTTTGGGGGGGGGAATTAATGAGTTCAGTTTCGAACTTGAGTTTAAAATGTTTACTGGTTAGCCAGTTCAAGATGTCTAATTAGCAGATGGAGGTGGGAATCTGGAAGTTAGGAGAAAGGTTAAGATTCGATAAGTAGATTTGATTCATTAGCATAGAGGTGATTGAATCCATGAAACTGATAAAGTTAATTATTATTACCATTATCATTATCATTATCATTAAGTAAACAGTATAGGGGGAAAAGAAGAGAGGGTACAGGACGAAGTCATAGTGTCCAGGTCTAAGAATGTAAGTCTACTCTGTTCTGTTAATACTTGGAATGGCATTTATAATCTTTTAAGAAGGACATTGATAAGCTAGAGGATATCCAAAGTCAGGTAACTAAGGTGATGAAGGAATTTAAGTTCATGCCTTTTGAGCATCAATTGAATGAACTAGTAATGACTAGGTTTGGAAAAGAGAAAGAGAAAAGAGAAAAGAGAAGCTTTGGGAGTGGAGCATGGTAGTTGACTTCAGCTATTTGAAGGGCTGCTTTGTGGAAAGGGTTTAGATTGTGTTTTGTTTCATCCAGAAGGCAGATCCTGAAACAGCAGGTAGAAGTGCAAAGAAGGGGCGGCTAGGTGGCACAGTGGATAAAGCACTGGCCTTGGAATCAGGAGTACCTGAGTTCAAATCCAGCCTCAGACACTTAATAATTACCTAGCTGTGTGACCTTGGGCAAGCCACTTAACCCCATTGCCTTGCAAAAATTTTTTTTAAAAAGTGCAAAGAAGGAGATTTTGATTTGAACGAAGGAAAATTTTCCTAGCAATGAGACCATTCACAAATAGACTCTTTAGGTGGTAGGTTCCCCCTCATTAAAGGAAAGGCTTGATGACCACCTTGGGAATACATTATAAAGAGGAAATGCCAAATTTGTATTTGGAAAAATATTTAACAAAATAAATAAAAATACAACATGTTGATTTATATCAATCACATCCATTTTGTTGTGACCTCATTGGGGTTTTCTTGGCAGAGATAATGCAGTGGTTTGCCATTTTTTTCTCCAACTTATTTTACATATGAGGAAACTGAGGCAAATAGAATTAAGTGGCTTGTCCAGAATCACATAGCTAGTGTCTAAGGTCAAATTTTAATGTTGACTACTGAAACAACAACATTCTATCCATTGCACCATCTAACCATGGTGGTATTCTAAATCCTATGTAGCCTGTAGGTTTGACCCCACTGTTTTAGATGATTATTGGATCAAAAGGTCATAGAACTTAAGCTGAAAGGATAAGCAGTCAATAAACATTTATTAAATGTTTACTTCATGCCAGCAACCTCTGTCAAGCACTGGGACTCAAAGAAAAGCAAAAAAACAAAAATTAAACTCAAAATCCTTACTTCATAAGTAGTTAGCAGTCTAATGGGGGAAGAGATCATGTAAACAACTATGTACCAACAAACAACTTCCAGAACAAATAGAAAATAACAAAGGGAAGATACTACATTAAAGAAGATCAACAAGGAGATCTGTGACACTGGATCAGAGAGGATATGAAAGGGATGTAGGGTGAAAGAAGACTGGAAGGGTGGGAGGAGTGAGGCAGGTTATACAGGGCTTTGAATTGTGGGGGTCTAAAGCTCTCTAATCTGCAAGAAAAATCACTGAAGCAGAACTCCAAGCCAATAGCACTTTGTTAAAGTGCTCACATCCATAGCCCTTCTAATTTGGTAAACTCAGATCTTCCTCTCCATCTAAGATGCCTCCTTTCCCCAGGGTCTTATTTTTATACAATTTGATATCCAAACATACATAAGAGGCATGATAAAGAACAGAATTTTAATTAGTTGGTAGACCTTAATTTTGATTCTCTAGCAGAGCCAGAAATAATGCATCGGCTTGGATGATCACAAAATGGGCAAGGCAGGGGTAATTTCCACTAAGGGAGCATAACATCTTCACCTGTTCATGTTGGACAAGATAGGGTGGTCTGGAAATACAAAAATACATTGGGGGATTTTCCATATTACATAAAGTGTCCCCTCTCATGCCAAGCTTGGGTATAGAATTTGAGCAAAACAAGGCATCTTTATCAGCATTCTTGTGATTGCAAAAATAGTAAACAAGTGGAGAATTCTGATTTAAAGTTTGAGGCTTACTACAAAAATCTGTCTTATCTAATCATCCTTATTTGATTTGTGTAAAATAATAAAAGGATTAATACCATTTGGAAGGGAGTAGGGGTCCAAATGGTTCATTTCTCACAGACTACCAAACAGGATTTTATGTCTGATCTTGGAAGCAAAGGGGAGCCAGGGGATTCCTATCAAGTCAGGGATTGACATGGTCAAGGAACCTCGGAGGTCATCACATCCAATCCCTTCATTTTACCCTTGAGAAAGTTAAGTCACAGAAAGATGAAGGACTTGACCAGTGACACACAGATAGAGCACGACAGAGTTAGGATTCAAACCCAGAACCTGATCACTGTTTTGGCTGGTAGCATCACCTGTGCCTTCCATCTGTGAGCTTCTGGAATTCATTATGATATACCGTGTTGGGCATTTTAAGCCACAGCCTTTGTTATGTCACATATCCATATATTCTCTGAGGGGGTGATGTTGACAATTAGAGTCATGCCCTCACACAAGATACCCTTCACTGTGGTGATCCTATGAAGCTAATATTTCTTCTGTTCTTGGTCTAGATGATCTAAGTCTCTGCCAGCACTGATGTTCTGTGAATCTCTGTTTCAGGCAATATTGAAAAACTCATTGATTCATTTGGAGACAGCTAACTTGGAATTTTCTATAAATCAGAGAGGAACAAGATCTAAGTTGGCTTTTGCTAAGCAATTCTTCTCCATACAATTAGTACAAATTGAGAGAATGAATAATAGTACAAGGGTGGGGAATGTTCCAAATACCTAAAAGATCACACTTTTAAAGTTTTCTTGAGTACTAGAAGCACTGCCTAGCAACAATTCCTCTTTATACCAAATATGAATTATGTATATCTTATATCTTAACACTGATTAAGCACATACTACATGTCATTGTCCTGGACCTTTCTAAAGCAGGGAGCTTGAAGAACTATATTTAGCCTAGTTAAGTACATACTTATAAAGAATAATTCTTTTAAAACATTCAATATTTCAGCAACTCAAACTAACTTCTTAATAAGTCAAAATCAGTTTGTAATTATCCCAATGACACTATATAAAATCCAACCCATGAAGAATAAATACAGTTAGGATGCTGTTATATTATAGTTTAATATATCTATACAGAATCAGACTTACTAGTAATCAACCTGTTTCCCAACACAGAACCATAAACAAAGAGAACTGGGTGGTGAAACTATGTCAAATCTCTATTTAAAAATTCCTGGTAGGGGCACTAGGTGGTGCAGTGAATAAAGCACCAGCCCTCCAGTCAGGAGTACCTGAGTTTAAATCTGGCCTCAGTCACTTAATAATTGCCTAGCCCTGTGGCCTTGGGCAAGCCACTTAACCCCATTGCCTTGCAAAAACTAAAAAAACAAAAACAAAAAACCAAAAATTCCTGGTAGATGGGGCAACTAGGTGGTGCAGTGTATAGAGCATTGGCCCTTAAGTCAGGACAACATGAGTTCAAATCCAGCCTCAGACACTTAATTACCTAGCTGTGTGACCTTGAGTAAGTCACTTAACCCCAGTGCCATAAATTTTTTTTAAGAATCTCTGGGAGAGGGGTAGCTAGGTGGCACAGTGGATAGGGCACTGGCCCTGGAGTCAGAGGATCTGTGTTCAATCGGGTCTCAGACACATAATAATTACCTAGCTGTGTGACCTTGGGCAAGTCACTTAACCCCATTGCCTTGCAAAAACTAAAAAAAAAAGAATCTCTGGGAGAAAATAAAAATCCCTTAAAATATCAGCTAAAATTGGCTTATTCTAGAAGTTGCTAAACTTTTTAGAAAATGGTTTCCTATCCAATTTGATAGGTCATGGTCAGTCACTTAGGATTTATTTAATACCTTCCTCATACTAGTCACTATGGTAAATACTAATCTAACAATAAGTCTGTAAGGGTAGGGGCAGGGGAGCATATTGGTCTTTTAGCAAAAGAAGTAAGAAGAAATTCTGCTGCATTTGCTTTAGGGTTCATTTTGTGGCCATCTGAGACCTTGTCATTCTCTTTCCATGTTGTTCAGTTTTTTAGGGTACATTTTGTGGTTATGCAAGACTTTGTCAATTTCTTTCCATGTTGTAAAGAAAGTCACATAGAAGTGGTAAGTTTTGAGAAGCTCAGGGAATGAGGAAAGAAGGTATGCTTGAACCAACTGGAATAGAAAAGGGTGTTTACAAAGCTTGAGCAGGCCTTGGGAACACTCATAGAATGTATCTGAGAAGTCAAGTCTCCATATGGACCTTCTGCAATGGGAAAGGACGGTATAAGCTTCTGAAATGGAATCCAGAAAATAGCAAGACCACAAAACTAATATTTATTTATTTATTTTGTAGACAGATGAAGAGAAGAGACAAGGGCTACCAGTGGTGATGCCAGTATTTGATCGAAATACTTGTAGCATCCCAAAGTCCCAGATCTCCTTCATTGACTATTTCATAACAGATATGTTTGATGCTTGGGATGGTAAGAAATTTTTTTTCCCTTCAAGAAACACCTGATTAGACTGAGATTTAAATTAATCAGAAAAGAACTGTTAGCTGAAAAGAACTAAAATAGCACAAGAACACAAGGAACCTGGCTCAATTAGTCATTCAACAAAAATTTACTGAGCACATATTTATACACACACATACACATATGTATGTGTGTATATATATATATATATATATATATGTGTGTGTGTGTGTGTATATATATACAGAGAAAGATATTGAGAAATTGTGGGAGATCAGACAAGGTAGTTTTTTGTCTATGAAGGAAGATAATTAAAGGTTTATACTATGGAATATTATCCAAAATGTATAATAGAGAATGTAACACAAAGTACTATGAAAAGTACAAGCAAAAAACTTTGAGAAATCAGAGGGATAGATCACTTAGAGAAGAGAGCATCTGAGAAGGCTTCTTCGAGGTGGTGAAATTTGAGTTTGACCATGAAGGATGAGGATATGAGGAGGATGTAGAGTAAAATAAGACAGGAAAAGGTGGAGGGAGTTCCTTCAAAGAGAGACAATGAGAGAGATAAAGAAGTAGAGGCAATAGCACAAAATTTAGCTTATGAAGTCAGAAAAGGAAAAAATGGAAATATCCAAGAGGAAGAATCAACAGAATCTGGTGATTGATAAGATGTGAGATTGATGGATAAGTCAAAAAATGACTCAAAAGATTTTGAGCCTTTAATAACTGAGAGACATCAAGATTAAAATGTCACACCTACAATGGAACCCAAGTGCAAAAGATGCTTTTAGGTTCCCAGAGTCTAAAAATAATCTATCAGAAATTATTTCTGTTGTGTTGTCATTGCAGCAATTTTTCATGTTTCTAGAGCTTAGTATTAGTCATTAGAAATGCTAGTTTCAGCAAGATTAGGGGAAAAATTGTAAAACTCAAAAATAAGCTCTTTCAAAAAAGAAGAAATGCTAGTTCTAGATCTGGTTGGTAAAGTGTCAAGCAACATTTCTTAATTATGGTCGTGGGTGTAAATGAATATGTGACTTTGCTCATTACTTTAGGAATCTGTATTGAAGGATCTGTTTTTCACATTTAAAATATGAAAAGCTCATCCTAAGTTGTCTAAAAGAGTATTTTCTCTCAAGGAGCAAGAATTAGATAGTTCTGATCTAGGCAGCAGCAGCAACATTGCTCAGTCTCTATTCACCTTCTTTCTCTAGTTTCAATTGGAACCCTCAGATAAAAAGAACATGATGGATTACCATCCTCTTACTACCAGATACTACTTATGATCAAGGGATATTTTGTTCTTATCTTGTAACCAGATTGTTTTAAGCATGTGCACTTCAGTTCCCAAGAATGAGCAAAATAAAGTCTAGTGAATTGACTCTAGGGCCTAAAGAGATAGCATGGCCCTGTAAATGCTTCTCCCCAACCCCCTCCCCCAGCTCAACTTAATACAACAGGTTTCTTTTGATTTTTGTTTATCCCTACAGCATTTGCACATCTCCCAGCTCTGATGCAACATTTGGCTGATAACTACAAACACTGGAAAATGCTGGATGAGTTAAAATGCAAGAGCCTGAGGCTTCCATCTGACAGCTAAAAAGGAAAGGCCACAAAACGAGACCTCTTAATCTACAAGCTACACTGTGAATCACTTAGAATGGAGAAGAGGGACATGTGTATTTCCCTTTAAAGTGAGGCTAACAGCTGTAGATTAAGGACTTAATAGTTAATACTTCCTCCAAAATTGCCCATATTTCCCAGTATTTTATTCCTGGAAAGTTATGTATCTACCACCCAGATGAATAAATGTTCTATTGAACAATCATTTTGAGGCAGGGCAGATACTTTACAAGGTCATTTCCACTGTTGTTGGTTACCCCATTTGTCTGTGCCCTTGTCAGACCTTGTAACAAGGAAGCAAATGGCTATTTTACGTATTCTGTTCACCTGGATGATGAGCAAATATGAGTTAGCGAACCCTCCCCATCTTGTTCTTGAGAAAAGAGTAAATGCCACCATATGACTTGATTAATCCTTGAGTATTCATGTCAATAAACATTATGTTAAGCTTCCCTAGAGGATGGTCACTTCTAAGAAGATCCAGTATAAAATGAACCAAACAAGCTGGGTCCAATGATCTTGGGAGAACCCTGTCAGTTTGATAGTTTTCTTGCTTGGGGTTCCCCTGGCCAGAATAAATATAAGCTCAATCAAAAGTTTTGGTCTAATGATAGCTACATCCAACAGTATCAGGAAATCATATGGTTCTCTTTCCTATAAAAGGGATTCTAATAAAAGCCATCCATAATTGGGGGAGGGAGAAGATGTCTTGCTTTTGGGGATTTATGAACTTCATATATTTCCACCTTATGGAAGCAGCAATGAAACACAACACTGCACGTTATTATACAAAAGCCATTAAATCTAAATATCTGTTCAAGAACTTTTTAAAAAAAAAGTTTGTATACAGTTGCTGTTTAAAGATTTTATTAAATTGATCTACATTTTCTGGGTCCAAGTCCGCAGTGTGCTCTGCTGTATGCTATATGTGACTCTTCTTTTTGCCCACCTACTTGCCTATTGGACAGTGCTCTTTGCTTTTATGATGTAAAAAAAAAAGTTACAAGATATGTAAATATGTTAGAAACCAAGCATATTGCAGGGTGTCATTACCCTTTTAAAATATGAATTGTATGCTAAGAAGCTTCTAAAGCACAAATGCATATTTTTATACATTTCGTTTCTCACAACTTTCTGTGCTTAACATAAATTCAGATTTTGGACTCCTCTTTCCCTTTTCCCAATCAACTCCTCGACATGTATATAAATACTAGCAACCCAGCAAATGGTGTATTTGTTTTTTTTTTCTTTCAAAGGCTGCTCACTCCATGCTGCATTTCTGAGAGGTCTAAGTTGTGACTGAATGCGACTGATGGGGGAGCTGCTTTTTCAAACCATAAAATTTGCAAATGCAAAAGGACCTGGACCAGCTCATATTTGTATGGCAAAGGAAAGCATAGTCAGTAAAAGAAAAAGGGCTTGTTTTGGTAGTCAGATAAAAAAAAAAAAGATGACTGTCGTTTTGCTGCGAACTGATCTACATACTGTGCCAATGTTTTTCTATGTTTTGTACTAACAAATGGAAGCATTCATGAAATTTCCATGCAAAGAAATGCACCTAAGCTCTATTTTTGTTAAAATTGTAATAGCATCTTTGTGGAAGCAGCAGCTACCGCCTTCTGCTCTGTATCATACAGCTGCATTGTGTATATTTGATGAAGTTGTTTTTTGTGAAGTATTTGTAATGGCTTTTCCTACAGCTGAGCCCCATTTCCCTATGGTTGTCTTAATTTGATCTGTTTGGCCTAAATTTTTCCTAGTATCAAGACTTTGGCTTTAGTGTGTTTTTTTATTTGACAGGGATGGCATTTTGAAAACCTGGTCCAAACTTGTTCCAAAGCCAGAGTTCCATTTTCAGGAACTAGTTATGACAAGGTAGGATAGAATTCAGCAGCTTATACAAGGCAAGAACAATCTTTTCTAACCATCTCACTCTCAGGATCATTTATCAGGAAACTGACATTTTCTATATGAAACATTTCATTTAACTCAGTGTTATGTCAAATTGATTTCATATCAACTACAGAATTAATGTGGGAATGTTAAATGCTTTAAGACAGGCAGGTAATAAAGCTCAAACATGGATTTGCTCTTTATCTACCAGTATAATCTGCAGATTTCTGATGAGTTGCTAAGCTCTGAGCTCAATGTTCCATGGAGCCAATTTAACCAAAGCATGTGATTCTGAACTATGTGTATGTCAAATAGAATTGTAAGATTGAGGTCCTTATAGTTGATTTTAAAAAGTGAGTAACTCACTGCCCTCTTCTACTGAATACCTTCCTAACATTATGTGAGGCTTCAAAGGTTCCAGGAGAATTTAGGGAATGTGAGGCTCTCTACTTTTTTGAGAAAACCTACATGCTCTAAATATTAATAAGAGGATGTTTCCCTTCCAGTTCTATTTAGCCTGAACCACATAACACACTCTATGTTTTAGGAGAAGTCCTTTCTGTATCTTAATATCTAAGACTACAATTTACTTGCTTCAGTGTTTGCCTTCCAGGCACAGAAAAAGCCCTGCCTCTCCATCCAGTCAGACCTCAGCCTGCTGAAGGGAGGTAAATAGAGGTGAAGAGTAGGTACCCTTGTAGCCAAAGGGTTTAATTCTGTTACAGAGATATTTCCAGAGGCTCTGTATTTTATCAAGACAAGATTGATAAGATATGTCACTGCGTACTGGTTCCACTACTGTGACAACTATCATATTGTGAATATAAAGTACTCTCAGGAGACCACAGAAGAAAATACATATGGAACATCCACAATTGTTGGCAATACTTTGATTGTCAAAGTTAAAAAGCTCAGTTTTGAACACATGTAATTGAGAAGCCAGAATCATATCCCCTGTCAGAATATACAATTCATCCACTGTAAACTGTTCAGTTCCTATGATATTAGTGCTTCCCTCCCATCCTACTATACTTAAAAAAATTCCACCTCCTGGAAATTAATGTAGAACTAGCTCAATTAATGATCTGTGATCCTGTTCATAAGCCAAGCCAAGCTATCAATCTGTCAGGTCTAAAAATCTACTATTTCATTGAAACCTTAAAAGATAATGTACCAGAGGATAAGATTCATTGCAAAGGATAGATATATATGTATATTATATATATATATATGTATATATAATATACATATATATATGTGTGTGTGTGTGTATATATATATATATATATATATATATACACACACATACATATATATACAAATTTAGGGTACTATTGCTTCCCAAACTCAGCATTTGGGCTCTCTTATTTCACTTTGGGTAATCTTCTATCATACATTCATGTTTTCTACCAGCAATTTAAATTGTTCAGCCATAGAATTTTTTAAAGAGAAAGTTTATGTTTGACCAGTTATAAGTATATCTATAGAGTATATATTCTGGAAATACAAAATTAGCAAATAGGAGCAGTGATTTATCCATTAATTCCTGTGTAATTTAGGGAGAATACCTGATAGCACTGAAGAAACTGCCTTTCATTCATGGAATTATTCAGAATTTATTAAATAAAATCTAGTCAGTAAAGGGTAGATAATTTGTATTTTGAAAACTCAAAGAGTCGAAAGGGTCCTTGAGAATTTATCTAGTGACTTCTGCTTTTAGCTAAGCCCTTCCCAGATAATTCTTTTTAGAACCCTTAAAGATGATTCTATAATTCAATTCAGAGAACATTACTATATTATACCTATATTATTTTAAGCATTGGAAACAAAAAGACAACACGGAAATAGTCCCTTCCCTCAAAGAGTTTACATTTTACACTGGCAAAAAATAAAGTAACCTTGAGATGGTTCCCTGCAGCAAGTAGTGCTCGAATCATTTTCTCCTAAATCATTATCTTTAAGGGATAATTGTCATCTCTTAACAGGAACCCTGACCCTTCTAGCCCCATCCCCATCCCCTCCACCTAAAAAAATAAGTCTGCTTGTAAGCACTATGAAAGCATTTGTTTCAGAAAGATCCAGAGAAAGAGTGACCAAGTCCAGGCAGAGTATCACCAAGTAGTCAAGTCTGAAATGAAATGTGAGCCTCACTGATTAGAGTACATCCTTCCTAAGGTTCAATTCTGCCTTTTCCCTCCAGAGTTCTGCTGAAAGTTCTGTTTATAAATAATTAGTCATTCATTAATGCTGAAGGGAGCTAATCTTTACCTATGTTAGGATTCTGAGTAAAACCAAAACTGACATCATCTTTGCCAAATACTAGCTATGGTATCTTCCAGGCTCATATTTCTAATCTGGAAGCTGAAGTTGTTGAAGGGCTCCTTCCAAACCTAAAATTATAGGTAACTATTTAAGATAACTATTCTGGTAATTATCAAAGCTAAAAACTGATTCAAACAAAAGGAAAAATCATTTGAAGAGTTCAGTTAAAGATCTGAATATAGGTTTCTTACTTCCAGATAAAGAAATAATGTATAAATTGGCAGAAAAATACCCTTTGAGAAAAGAGATTAATGCAAATAGTGAGATGTATATTATTGAATTACCTTTATTAAAACATTTTCCCTCAGTCATTTAATCTTACTTTAAAATAATTTAAAAGTTAATCTTATCCAGCTTTTTAAATGTGTGGACTCCAAGTTCCCTCCCTCACTCCTAGTTCAGAAAAAATTTATTAGGGATAAGAGGTAATCTAATGCCATGGCAATTAGACTAAAATATATGATGACAATATTATTAAATATTAGTAATCATTGAATAAATGAAGCCTTTTTTCAATATTCATTTCTGAGTCATGTTAAAATGAATAATGGGAGCCTCTGTCCTTCATTCATTAATGACTAGTTAGTTGAATCTTGAGCGATCAGCAGTAATTCCCTTGCCTCAAATAGCTATGCTTCTTACCAATTCAGCTTTCTGTCCTAAAACATCTGGGGGGGGGGGGGGCAGCTGCTGTTCCAGTACCAATCAAGTCAGTAACAGTTTATGTCAGTTCACACTAGGAAATAGCATGAGAAATTTTTTTCAGCTCAATTTCAATTCAGGTTAAAATGAACTCTTTAGAATAATGCTTTGGGTTAAATTCAATGGAATTGAGTAAGAAAAAAACACAAACCTACACACAGAATCCCAATTGGTTTCATGTTCATTTGGATTTTAGAGACTGAAGAAAATAGAATTTAATTTAAATATTCAAACCCAGTTGTCAAAAGGAAAAACAAAACTTCTATGCTCCAATATTTTTTTTAAGTTTCAAATGCACATAACACATTCAAGATAGCCCTAACAGAGTACTGATGAACTTAGAGACAATATGCTGAGATGTAAGGCAGAGTCCCCTGGTTTCTCCCAACCCTTCTGAGCCAGCAGAATCTGTCAACAGCTGAAAGTGATCTCTAAGATCTCTTCCAGGTCTACAAAGCCCAATTCCACTCCAGCTTAATAATTCAAGTCTGAAAGAAGAAACTCAAATTACAAAAGCCTGTCAGAATGATCTCAAGCTAAAATCACTGTGTCTGACAAAGGTAGACCAAATCTCTGGGTATCCCAAGGTTCAACATCGGGCTTTCAAATTCACCAAGTTGTCATTTAAAAATTATCAATACAGGGGAGCCTAGGTGGCACAGTGGATAGAGCACTGGCCCTGGAGTCAGGAGTACCTGACAAATCCAGCCTCAGACACTTAATAATTACTTAGCTGTGTGGCCTTGGGCAAGCCACTTAACCCCATTACCTTGCAAAAACTAAAAGAAAAAAATTATTAATATATATTAAATTCCCTAAAGACAAATCCACAGGATTCTAGATTCTGGCAGGGACTACAATATCCAACTCATCAGTGTCCTTCAATTTACAGATGAGGAAATAAAGTCCCAAAAAGATTCCGTCTGCCCCCCCCAAGGTCTCATGGACAATAAAAAGCAAGAACAGGAATAAGAAATCAGGTTCTCTAACTCCAAGTCCAGTCAGTGCCTGCTAGTTTATATTCTTGTAAAGGGCAAACCTTGGGGGCAGCTTAGACAGCACAGTGGATAGAATGTCAAGCTTGGAGTCAGGAAGACTTGAATACAAGTCTGACCTTCGACACTTACAAGTTATGTGACCCTGGGCAAATCACTTAACCCTATTTGCCTTAATCCACTGGAGAAGGAAGTGGCAAACCTCTCTGGTATCTTTGCCAAGAAAATCCCATACAGGGTCACAAAGAGTTAGACACATGTGAGCAACAATAAGAAAAATGCCAATCTATAGAGGAAAGCTGGACATGTTTTGGATGGCAAGATTATTTTTGCTCTAAAAGATCACTCCCACAAAATAGTTTATAAGTCGAAAAATAAAAATTTACAATATGTTAATTTCTTTTCTTTTTCTTTTCATAAGAAATAATATTTTTTATAAAGAGCAGATTAGATGATCTCTAAGGTCCCTTCCAGTTCTAAATCTTATGATCCTATGGATTAATAGTTAAAAAAATAAACATTCCTTTTTTAGGGCTATTTCACCTTCAAATTTTAGAAGAATAGTGACAAAAAGTCATGTGAACAGTACTTAGTTTACAAAGCACTTACTTCATAAAACCCCTGTAAGATGGGTAGTATAAGTACTGTTCTCTATCCCCAGTTTAAGGTAACAGGAAGTGTCTAAGGCAGGAGCAGGATCCAGATCTCCTGTCTCTAAAGCCAGTGCTTGTCCCACTAGACCACATTGGTTTTCAACTTCCCTAAATGGTTAAAAAGATACAAAGAAATATGCTAGTTATTCCCTTTTCATCTCCTGTCCCTGTAATGAAAGGAAATTTCAGCAGGGATAAATTATACAAAGAAGTTCAGAAGAGTTTAATTCAATCCATTACTCTTTAAATTTAAATCCATGTACTCTTGTGGGTGGATGTTTTCCTACAATTTTAGGTTTGTGAAATTCATCTAAGGAATTCAGTTTTTTTAAATTCAGAAAAGCCTCTTTAGTGATTCCAGTGTGATCACAACAGAGTTGCAGGAGGACTACATCCACCTCTCAGGAGGATAGGAAAACATTCTCCTTTTCTCTCTCTCTCTGGGTATCCCAAGGTATCCCTCTCTCCACCTCCCACCTCCCCCCAACCCCTCACCTAACACACACACACACACACACACACACACACACACACTCTCTCTCTCTCTCTCTCTCTCTCTGTATACATATATATTCACTCTTTATGGGTTCAGAGAATACAGATTGTGCAACAAAAACAGAGCTTTATGCACCAGTTTGGGGAAAAAAATTTTAAAATTTTGTAAAAGATGAATATATTAACAATTTTCCAGATATCTCTTAAAATTCTTCTTAACCTATATTTGATATTCAGGATTCATACACATGAATGCCTTATACAGCAAAACTAGATACTGAGGTTCAAATCACCATCATCCTCTAATTTCTGAAATAATCTTAAACTGCGTAATGCTGACTCTCGCTCTCCATTTTTCCATAAAATAATGAGGTGATCAGCAGAGCATGTCACTAGTCCATGGTCTTCAAAGTATAAGAACATCTGTAATGAAAACGAAAATCACCAATTATTGCATATGATACTAGGGAAGGAGAATTTCACTCAACATACATTTTTATTAAGCACATACTGTGTACTAAGTGCTAGGGAAAATACAAAGTTTAGAAAATTCACAGTGCCTGCCTTCATGGAGCTTCCAGGGAAAAGAGGTTAAAAGGAGAAAGATAGCCTTCTATTTATCATAAATATTTTTAAAAGAATGTATTTCTCATCTTTAAGGGTCATCCATCACTTTGGATATGAAAGAAGTCAGCTTCATTTTTAAGCATTATTTTCATTTTTACATGTGGACAATGCACATTCCTCTCTATCACCATATCTTCTCTATTAACTGGGACTCTAAAGACATTTATATTTCAGTGACATTTGATGTTCATAATTATGAACTTTAGCTACTGCAAGATTCTGAAAGCTTTTCTGATATAAAAGATTAGACTGTGTTCACTATGGTTTTAGTATCTGATCATCTTTTAATTCTTCACAAGTTGTTAAAAAAAATGTATTGCCAAACAGAGGTCTAACTAGATTTGCTTTAATGACTAGATAAGGATCACTTGTGATTAACCCATTGTTTTTGTACAAATGGCTGCTGCTAAACTGCTTGAAAAGTCTGTTCTCTTAAATGAATAAAAGCTACCTCTACAAGTCTGTTGTCATTATTTAATAAGAAACACTCACTCCAGTGGATCAGCGGCTGCATTAATTTGAATGTTTCCTACAAAAATGCAGAATGCAAAACATTCCTGTCTACCTGCCCATCCATGATAAGGGACCCTCAACTGGAAATTTCAATCAGTTCACTATAGGGGAGGTCAACCCAACATGCCAAAGACATTCTTCACTTTCTCCTAACAATATGAGGAGATGAGTGGGGAAGTAACTTTTCTATCGCACATTTCCCCAGAAGCATCTTTTATTCTGGTTCTTTGTTATATTTCAGCCTCACTCATACCCACTATGAAAGCCTTCCATCTCACCATTGCCTTCTGGGCAATGCTCATTTTCAGTTCTCCAGAAACTGCTGTGTTCCATATCTTTAACCACCCTTGAGACCAGCCTTTGCCCATGTAATCATGAATTCCAAATACAAGAAGCTAATTGTAAATGAAATCATTTAGATCCTGAGGTCTTGGAGGAAGAGCACAAATCCTAGACATGGAATAATACCTTTTGTTCATATCAAACTCTCTATAAGCCTAATCTTATAATAGGCTTCTCTTATCAGACCTCTTTAAAAGGAGGAAAGGAAAGCTTGGAGAAGTGAGTGATTTGCCCAAACTCATATGGTTAATGGAGGGCTGAGCTGACTCTGATTCCAGAACCAATTCTCTTCCCTGGACCCTTCCTGTGTCAGGAAATCAGCCAGGCAACAAGTAGTTATTTGGTGCTTTCTATAAGCCAAGCACTCTGCTACGTACTAGAGATACAAAGTAAGGCAAAAGCATGATCCAGGAGTTGATTTCAATGGGGAAGGCAACTAAGTACACACAAGAGACATACAGTAGAAAGGGGAAAAGCAATCTCAAAGGGAAGATACTAGGAGGAGTGAGGAGAAGAGAAAGTGAAGAGGACCTGGAAAGGCTGCTGACAAAAGAAGGAAATGGAGCAGAATCTTAGAGACAGTGAAGAGCTGGAGGTGATGAGGGAGGCATGGGGAAAAGCTAGTACAAAAGCACCAAGACGAGAGTGTGTGTAAGGAAGGGCAAGCAGCTGGTCAGTGTGACTGGACTGAAGAGTGACCAGGGGAGAGTGGAGTCTGAGATGACTAGAGAAGAAGGCCAAGTCAGGCAGTGAAGGTCTTTATAAGTCAAACAGAAACTTTTGACTGACTCCTGCTGACTTCATATCTAAAGAGGATCCATCCCCAATCCATGCTTACAATTAGACAAAAGATGTGTGTTCAAATCTCATTTCTGTCCCTAATTACCTTGTATGACCTAAGCAAGTTATTCTACCTATCTGTGCCTCAGTTTCCTCATCTGTAAAGTGAGGGAAAAGGACTATATGTCCTCTGATGCCCCTACCATCTCTTGCTCTTCTCAATTTAGTGAGCTCTGTGACTTTTGGCAAATAACTATATCCTCTGGGCATCAGGTCCCCATCTATAAATGACAGGATTTTTGTTGTTGTTGATCATTGCTTCCATTTGGTCTTCTTGGCAAAAATATTGGAATGAGTCACCATTTCCTTCTCTAGCTCATTTTACAGATGAGGAAACTGAGGGATCTGCCTAAGGTCACACTGCTAGTAAGGCCAGATCTGAACTCTGGTAATCCTGACTCCAGGACCTGACACCTAATCCTATCCCAATAACAGGATTACACTAGATGAGCTCTATAGTGCTCTAGTTCTCATACTCTTCCTGGTTACTCCCATTCACAATCACCTTCCTGTTCTAAAATCATCTAGTACTTTTGTCTGTGCCACTTATTTGACACAGCATATATATTTTATATCAATCTTTCTAATATCCTGTCTTCTCACCTAGATTGTGAGTTCTCTGGTGTAAAGGTCCTATTTTATGCCTTTCTGTGTCCCTAGTATAGAATATGTCTTACACACAGGAGATGTTCTGTCAAGCCTTTGTTGATAATGATGATAGATTAACTAGCATCATGAAAGTTAATACACCTTCAGGATGTGAGCTGTTCCTTGCCAAGTCTGACAAAGGGGGATAAAGGATCAAACCCAATAATTAATGCTGCACTAACACCCCTTTTGTCAATGTTCATGACTCTTTGTTTGAACTAAGATATTCTGGCACCAATGCAATGAATACTATCATTTGGTCCATCAGTCCATGTGTCTTGGAGAGGCATTTCATATGGACAACATGCCAGAAATAGAATTGAAGGAGGAAAAAAAAAGGTGAATTGTCTTTAGAAACTGTCCACAACACTTTCAAAGATCCCAAACTGCTCCTTGAAGCAAAAATCCAACTTTTAACACTAATGTTCTTCCAGAAATGCAACATGGTAGTTCATCATGGAAGAAGCAGAACTGCAGGTATCCGAACGTAGCCAGGCTGTTCACAGGAAGTTCTTAAATACATGCCCCATATCAGTCACCATGCCAAGGTTGAGGGAAACAAAGAAAAGGAGAGTCCCTCCCTTGAGGAGCTCGCAATTGAATGGAGGAAACAACACGCAAACAATATAGATAGATAGATGATAGATAGATAGACAGATAGATGATAGATAGATGATAGATAGATAGATAGATAGATAGATAGATAGATAGATAGATAGATAGATAGATAGATATGTATATATAGAAGGCTGTGAGGAAGACTGGGAAAGTCGGGAGGCAGAGCCGAAGGAGGAGAGCACTCTAGGTAGAGGGAAAATTTGGGAGGCAAGAATCAGTGGTAGAGTCCTGGTGAAAGATGACTGCAAGGGTGGCTCAGGGAAGAAGAGGGGCAGGTCATGAAGGGGGTGGTGGACATGATCAGGCATGTTCTTTAGAAATCTTTCTTTGGGGTTGAATGGAGGGGGACTTAAGGCAGGCAGATTCCGCCACAGGCTACTGCAGGTGGGGGCCTGCACCAAGAAGGTGGCAGTATCAGAAGAAAAAGAAAAGTATTTGAGATATTATAAAGGTGAGATCAATAGACCTTGGCAATAGTTTGGATACAAATGGTGAGAGCTAGTGAGGAATGGAGGATGACACATAGGTTGCTAGGTTTCTAACCAGGGTAACTGGAAAGATGTACAAGGGAAGTGCAAAAGAGAGGAGTTTCTGGGAGTAAAATTATGGTTTTGTATTTGTATATGCTGAGTTTTAGATGTCTATAGAACATCCAGTTTGAGATGTCTAAGCATCTAGAGATGTGATTTGTAGGTCAGCAGAGAGCTCAGAGCTAGACAAGAAGGTCTGTGAATCATCAGGATAGATAAATGGTAATTGAATTCATGTAGTGAATGAGAACCAAGTGAAATAAGTTGGAGGGGATAGAGAAGAGGGCCCAGGCCCTAAAAAGCAAAAGAAAAAATTCATGGTAGGCATAAGTTGACTGTAGCACTGATAACATGAATTCAAAAAAAGTAGTTTAAAAGATATCATCAGAAGTATACAATTATAAAAGGAGGTGAACTAGTTATATAGCAAAAACAAGGGTCAATAAATGGAGGGGACAGCCTAAGAGTCAGATTGCTATTGGTCAGTCAACAAGCATATAGAGTTTATTATGCTCTTTCAGTTATGCTGGGTAAAGGAGATCAAAGGGGAGAAATGATGTTTAAAAAAACCCAGAGGAAGGACTCTAGGACACTGCTCTTTTTGAAGGGCAATTTATAAGGGGGAGGGTTGATGTGTGTCCTTTATTTTAGAAAAAGTCTGAGATATTAGGGAGGTGATGCCATGACAGGCACATGAATTGGATTTGAGTGAGGGGTATGTTGTGCTAAGTCACCAGCCTCACTTTCTTCTCTGAAGCCATCAGGGTTTAGTAGTCAGATATGAATTAAGATAACTGGAGATGGTCCTGGATACCAGGCAATCAAGATTAAGTGATTTGCCCAGGGTCACATAGCTAGATAGTGTCAAATGTCTGAGGCTGGATTCGAACTCAGTTATCTTAACTCCAAAGCCAGTGCTCTATCCACTGTGCCACCTTAGCTGCCTAGCTAGCTAGAACACATAGAGCAAGGATCACACAAGATTAGAAGGCATGATTAGGGTCTCAAATATATTTAATTACTGAAATGGTAAATTATCTTATTTGAATTTCCTAAAATGGGAATTTTGTGATATATTTCTCTGTCAATATTTTCACAAATATAAATAATTACAACCAAGATACAAGATAAACAATAAGTTTGGAAAGTGTAGTTAGTGGAAAAAGCAATGGGATCGGAAGACATGGGTTTGAATTCAAGCTCTGCTGCTTGTATGCTTGTCATTGTAAACCCCTCAGGGCCAGTTTCCTCATTTGGAAAAATGAAGAGATTAGACTAGAATTTCTAAAGTCCTTTCTATCCCTGATACTCTCATCATTCAAAATATGATCTAAATGGTTCCTATTCAATTTAGGAGCTGAAAAGTTATTGCAAATTGAAGAAGATCATAAGAAAGTTCCTTTGTTCCAAACACTAGCATTGTAGGTTCTAGCTCCCTCTTCCAACTCCATTAGCTTTGTCTTAATATCTGGCACAATACAACTAGTCTTCATTCAGTGAGTGGATCAGCCAAAAAGCATTTACTAAGCCCCCCCCCACAAATTAAACCCTGGGAATACAAACAAAGGCAAAAGCAGAATAAAAAGGCATCCCATATAGACACAACTGCATTTCTAAAGTCTGAATTTTGAACTGGATTACTTGAAGGTCAAATACTGACTGTGCACACACTGCTAACCTAGTACTTTGGATGTTGTTCAAAGTCTTCAGATGAGTAGCCAAAGGCTGAGGGAAAATGAAACAGGGATCTTTACTGGACAGTATAAAAACAGATAAAAGAGAAAAGCAAGAACTGTATATCAGATCATAGGATCAAAGATTTAGAACAGAAAGAGACTTTGGGTCATTTAATCCAACTTTCTCACTCTACAGATGAGCATTAACTTTACCACTAAGGCCTCTCTATTTCTTCTTCCCTTTCTTACCAACAACAAGCATACCTCTACAGAAGATGAGTGTCCAATTAAATCACCAATAAGTTCCAAGGAACACATAGTGCCATTTTCTTGTGGCTTTTTAATGGCTTGGTTTGATGGTTTGTTCACCCTTCCAAATCCCCACATGTTGAAAAATCCTAGAAAGACAGAAAATCATTATAGCCTGCCAGCAGAATCTTTGTAACTGGCAATGCATACATAAGTCTGTAGTAACATGAGATGGGAATAACAAAAAATGTAACTACAACAATGCTCATTGTTTTTAAACCAGTTAGCTGTCTTGTTTGCTGCCCTCAATACGCCCCCTCGTGGCAATGGAAAAGAGAAGGAGAGAGGAAAGAAAGAAAAGACCGGGAGAACAATCCATAGATTAGATAATCAATCAAATAATCAAAAATTGGCTGTATACCAATTATAGACAAAAGGTGAAGGGAAGGTCATTTAGGCACTGGGTTTATATCAGAGACATTTTCTATAACCTTCAAGAAATCTATGATTGGCCACAAAATTGGAGAAAAACTAACTTGAATAAAGAGGTCACATTCATATTATGTATAAACCAAACTCAGAAAAAGATCTGTAGAGTAAACCAATTACCCAGCAAAAACTGCAAGGACAGAGAAGCTTCCAATTCCTTTATCAACCATTTTTCAGATCAATCACTGAAATGTTCAAATCCTCCCAGGCTTTTGTTTTCACATCGGAAACATGAGGGCCTGTTGGAGAGCCTATTAGCCAGTAGCATTTGAGCCTTCATCAAGTGCAATTTAAAAAGATACTAAAATAAATAATAATTGGATTCATAAATGAGGGGGGGCAGTTAAGGAATATTTTGGATTTAACATCCAAAAGCAAAATATACATATATGTATATATATATACATATATGTATGTGTGTGTGTGTGTATACATATATATATACCAATTAGAATTACATGTACTAAAGTGACTAATCATTATTGGCCCTGACTTTCAGAAAGTAAAGTTTGCTCGCACAACACAGGGAAATTCTGGTTGATTTGCATTAGGTAGGATAAACACAATGAAGTAGTTACTATATAAAGAAACATTAAGTTAGAAATCAAAAGATTTTTCAACTACTACTTTGAAGGTAACAGCTTCAACTGCAACCAATATATTTATTTCTTCTTTTAAAATGTATTTTGAGTACAGCTTACTTATTTTAGCTTCATATGGTTACTAACAAACTACTTCATTTTTCTGTTTCATATTTTAAAAAGAAATGGTAAAAAACCTTCCTCTTTGGAGAAGCACAGACCTGTTGGCACAGGTTCAGCTGTCAGCTGCTGTTTCTCCCGTAACTCCCAAATGCGAACACTGCCATCTTCTGAACAAGAGATTAACTGCCTGTCAGAACAAAGAGTCCATGATAGTCGGAGCACCACTGGGGCAATTCAATGCAGGGCAGAGAGTCCTTATAAAGAAATGTCAGCAGTATCTCTGGTGATGTTCCTGTTCACTTCTGAGTGGATACTTTGAAAAAAAATCACTTAACACATATTTCCAAAGAGAAATAAGTATCATACTAACATTTTAAATGTTTCAGCATTAGATGATACACACACAAACTCACTCTCTCTCTCTCTTGCTCTCTCCAATAAACTGGAAAATCAGAAGAAAACAGCCTTGGAGTACTCACTAGATAACCTAAACTCCACAAGCTTCCACTTTGAATATAACAGCTAAAAAACAAGCATGACTTTATTATGGACAAGAAATGTGACAAATATATATTTTGGGTGCCTCTCCTAAAAATCTTTTTTAAGTATCCAAGAGCTTAGTAACTTCTCATTCTCTGAAATTAGGAGATACAATGAGATTGTATAATCATTTTTAACCAAGCTCCTAGTATATTGAATTATATTATTCAAAAGGTCTTGTAGAAAGAAATGATGTGACAGTCTTCACTGCCAAAAGAATACAATCTGTCAAGCCTGGAAACAAGGAAATTTGCTCCCCACAAAATCACGCTGGTCCCTGGGCATCCTGTGTTTCTTTCACATGTCATACCTGTTTGGAAGTTTGGCAATGTGTAGGATAGTGGAGTCATGTGCAGTTTTCTGGAAGGCAATCACACGCTTCATTTGAAGGTTATACACGTATAAGCCCCTTCCAACAGCAGCAAACAAATACTAGGCACAAAAAAAATAGTGCAAGAAACACAGATTTCAAAAATAGATATAAAACTAGAAGTGTTATCTCTCTTTTCCCTAACCTTGGCCTTTCAACCCATATTTTTGTCGACTTCAGAGAGTAGTCAAAATGTTAGAATACTAAGGAAAGTTTAAAAGATTTCCAAGAGGAGAATGGAGAATGCTAGGATATAATACCAATCATTATGCTTATATCAAAACATTATCATTGGAAAGAACAGCGAGGACTGGTTACTGGAGGCTTTAATATAAATAGCAAAAGAGAATATCAATAGAGTACTGGAAGATGAGGGTTCAAATCTGTCCTGGGGTACTTACAAATATTTATTAAGCTCCCACTGATGGATTCAAAGACAAAAATGAAATAGGCCCTCTCTCAAGATATTCTATCTGGGGAAATTAAATATAATCACACAGGTGTGCATAAATTAAATAGGCATACACATAGATATACATAAGCAATTGGGAAATGTGGAGAGGAGCCTGAATAGCGTCTCCGTGTACACCCACAATTGGAGGTAGGAGCAGTATGATCATTCACACTCTACCTCAGGTGAGTTGGCTTACTCTTAAAATGTAACTCTTACAGGGTTATAGAATGCTCTAACTGTCCCTTAGGCATGGAAAGCTCTCCCTCTTCATCATCTTCACTTACTGACCTCCCTGGATTCCTTTAGGTCTCAACTAAAATCTCATCTTTTATCAAGTCTTTCCAAACCCTCTTAATTCTAGTGCCTTACCTGTGTTAACAATTTCTATTTTTCCTGGATATAATCTGCTTTTTTTATATTTCTGTGAATGTTATCTCACCCTTCAGATTATAATCTCCTTGAGGGTAAACTCTTTTGGTATCTCTAGAACTTAGTACAGGGTCTGACACAAAATAGGTTCTTAAATGTTTATTGATTGAAATGAGATAATATTTAAATTCCTTAAAAGAGAGAAGCAAGGAAAATTTTGAAAGTTATATAGAATTTATTATAAATTATTAAAAGGGCAAAAGTATATAATAATTACAACAGACTATAGAGATTTATTTATTGTTAATCCTTGGCTCATTTTTGGTAGATTTTTTTAAAAAAAATTTTTCCTTCATCTCTAACTCATAGAATTTAGATATAATTCATATTCTTGCTATATAGTTAATCTTGTTAGTGAATTTTCAGGAATAAATTATCTTCACAAATAAGAATAATACTATTTTCAGTACATGCTCATCTCATCCAGATTTCTTGTTTTACAGGTAAAGCAATGGATGTCAAGAAAGGTTAAAGAGAATTGCTTAAGAAATTAAAAATGTTTTATGTAAATGAGAAATGTTTATTTTGGCCACTAAATTTTTATGTATTAAAATCCTAGTCCTCTGTAAGAATTTTATGAAATAAATTTTAATAATTTATTAAACTTGCCTTTTATAAACTTAAAAAAAGCAAAAAATATGAAATGGAAATTCATGGTTTCATATAGAATACTCTTTTGTGTTTGTTGTGCAGCTGGAAATGCTATTTTTTTGAGTTTTCATTCAGATTTTTTTTTGTTTTTGCAGGGCAATGGGGTTAATGATTTGCCCAAGGTCACACAGCTAAAGTAAGTATTAAGTGTGTGAGGTTGCATTTGAACTCAGATCCTCCTAATTCCAAGGCTAATGTTCTATCCACTGTACCACTGAGCTACCCCCTAGTTCAGAATTTTTAAAAAAAATTAAAGCATTCATTTTTCATAATAGTAAATTGACTAAAGAGTACCCACAAGAAGCACCTTTACAGAAGCCATCTCTGGAGTCTGACCCATACTTGCTATCTGAGTTCATCTTATTTTAGGGAATCTTGAGTCCATATCTGAATCAAAAACAAACAATACCATGACTAACAAGGTGGTTAGCAGGTCAGTCTCTCCAAGTTCTTCTGCACCAAGTACCTCAACCTCTACCCATTCTCCCTGCTCCAAAAGTCAAAGCCAGAAGTCCCTTAATATAGACCCCAACATTCATACAATTTCACCAAATATGATTATTACTTAAATGGAAGTGGTTGGTCAGACTATGGTTAGCAAAACTGCCAGCTGTCTCATGACTACCCTGATAGTCTACAAACTTGATACTTAGGTTTCCTTAAGTTATCTGTACAAGTTAACATAGAAAATGCAGGCTTGCATTTAGCCTACTATTTAACACTCTTCGTTATATAAAAATTTGCCTAGAAGATTAAAAGAAAAGATGGCACAGAAAAATACCTCTAGAAGGAAATAAAATTAATTAAGATAAGGCAAAGTACCTAGGAAATTTCTGTTGTGGTAATTTAAAAATAAACTTTTAAACTAAAAGACAATATGAATCTCAAAATGAAACATTTCTTTTGAAAAGTAAGGAAAAAACAAAGAAAATAAAAATAGAAATCCTATTAGTTACCTCTTTTGTAATATGTAATATTACAAAAGTGTCTGATCTCCTTAAAATAACTTTCCTTTTCCCCGGAACTAGAAAGTACAACATATAGATCCTAGACAGGATTTAATGACTTGGAAGAACTCAGTTCTGACTTGTCCTAAGATCACTTTCAGGGCCAAAAGGAGCAGTTACAAAAGGAGTTCAGATACCCAATCTTAGAGCTGAGTTGACGAAGGCAGAGATGCTGCTCAGATTTCCAATTTCATTTTGTCTTACTGGGAAATATATTTTACTATTCATACAAATGTTGGCTAGAATATTTTTTAAATGAATGCTAAATGGCAACTTCAAATATTTTTTAAGGTTTTTTGTTTTTTGGGTTTTTTTGCAAGGCAGTGGGGTTAAATGGCTTGCCCAAGGCCACACGGCTAGGTAATTATTAAGTGTCTGAGGCAGCATTTGAACTCAGGTACTCCTGACCAGTGCCAGTGCTCTATCCACTACGCCACCTAGCTGCCCCACAACTTCATGAAATAATGTACTAGAACCAAAATTTAAAATAAGATTTTAAAATTAAATTCAGAGCCATTTAACAATTTTCTTGCTAGGAAGTAAGGAATCAAAATTAAATAAATATGCTATTATAATATTTAAAGTTAACTTCATGCCAGTGCTATTATCTCCAAAATAATCAGCAAGTTCTAAGACACAAGCTAATATTCAGTAAGGACATTTTTGGATAATGCCTAACATGAGATTAAAATGAAAATGTAACACTTGGGATAGTGCTTTTATGATGGATAATACCATGCCAAATGCTGCCCTTTCATGAAAAAATGTGATAGCTTGAGTGTAATGACAATTCAGTAAAGTAAACTGTGTATCAAACACAAGTTGGTTGACTATTTATATGAATTTAGAAAGCAAATGGAACTTATTCTTTTAGTTGAGAATCATAAAAGCTTGAAAATGCTATGATTATAATACAAATTAATTAAAAGTCCTTTGATTCAAGGATGAGGTCACCAAGTCAAAAGAGTGGAGCAGTGTCTGCCATTTCTGACTTTTGAACAAAGAAACATTTTAAAGTGTGCTGTCAGATTCACAGCCCTTCCAAAGCACAAAATTCCCAGTTCCTTCTGGATTTACTTGATCTATTTCAGTAATATTTTAATGGGGGAAGGGCCAATATGAGGATTCATAAAAAATGCAAGTAAATCTATCACACAGGGTTTGATGGCTTTTTTTTCCCCCCTTAAGCAATGTCATTGCTTTCAGTAATTTCAGATTATTGACAGTAAAAATGCAAAAGGATGTTTTTTTTTAACATGGTGACATAAAATTTTAATAAAAACTTTTGCTTCCTTGTATTTTAAAATAAGGTATTGTAGGAAATAGGGCACATATTAGGAAAAATAAAAAAAGGAAAAAAGTAATTAAAAATGAAAATATAAATTCAAGATCCTTGTTAACTTAAGAAGTAGGCTTATATTTAGTGAAAATTGTACTATGCTAAGAGGGCCAAAATCTATGTTCTATTTTACTCTGGTTATGTGATGCTGGACAAATGGTAAAACTCCCTGGTCTTCAGATGCTTCATGTATAGAATGAGGATAAAAATATCTAAGACAGGGTAGTGGATCAGATGATTCAATCTTTGATCTATGGCCTACTTTGCAGGTTTTTACCTCCTCATCACATGTGAAATGATGAATGGAAATTTCATTTGGTTTTTGACAGAGTTTGATTTCTTGCTGTGAATCCAGCTGTAGAGATGGGTCCCAGAAGTTGCGTTCGTAGGCCTGCATTGTCCAATCCAAGGCATCCCAGACAATTAATTCCCCAATGTGGGAGCCTGTGACAAAGCTCAAATCTAGGCAGAATTTAGACATGGCTCATTAGCTACCACCAATAAAGGTAAGCTTCTTATAAAAATGTATGAATCAGCTAAAACACTTTCTAGATTAAACACAGAAAATTAGTTATCCAGTATGACAAAATATCATTTTATGAGAAATTCAATACCTACCTGTTTAGGTCGAAGAAGAATGCCCCCTCAACTGTACCACTTCTTCTCTGATCTTCAACTTCTGTCTTTCTATTATACTTTCAAACATAACCAAATCTCCCCTATTCTTGAAACAAACCTTCACTAGATCTTTCAATGCTTTCTGGTTATCATCTTATATCTTTCTCCTCTTTCTTAGCCAAATTCCTGAAATTCAAATCCATAAGAGCATCTATGTTCATATCCCACCTTTGATTCTTACTACCAGTTTGGTTATACCAAAATTTTCTTGCTTGAATTTCTTCATCTGCAAAATGAGGGGGCTGGGATATATGACCTCTGAAGTCCTCTTCTAGTTCTCAATGTTTAATTACATGAACTATAATAAGTTGTTCAAAATTAAGGCATTATTCTTACCATCACCATTATTCCCTGGATCCTTTGCATCATTTCAAATTAATAATAACATCAACTCAACCAGGTTCTTAGCACTTTATGAATCACAAAGGACTATGCATTTATTAAATGCCTATCATGTGACAAACTTTGTGCTAAGGGCTGGGAATACCAAACAAAAACAAGGACACAGAAGAACATGATTGCAGCCTTCAAAGAATTCACATTCTATGGTACTTTGACAATTTATTTAACAAAACATAAAAATGCAATAACTAAAAATGCTGTCTTTAGAAATATGGAAATTCCAGAAGTTGCACACATCAACTTCCTTTCTCTTTTGTCTCAAATGCACCATTATGCATTAATAGTCAGGCCGCTTTCTTGGCTATATACAAATATACAAAATTTACCCTGTGGAAAAATGAAGCTCATTTCTTGTCTGAACAAAGAGCATAGTTCCAATACATAGAAGGTATGGCTGTTTCTAGAGTCCCTTTTTCTCTAACCCAGTTCTCTCTTAATAGTAAGAGAAGGGTGAAGAAGGCTGGAGATACTTACTAAGGAGCATATCCTTATCTTTTTTCTTCAAAAACTCATTACCAGCATCTAAATAAATCCATAGTGCAGACTCAGGCCTCTGATTTTATAATGCTATGTTTTTCATCTCTTTTTTATTAAATTTTTTTAAACAAATAAGTATTTACTTTTTCTCCTTCCCACTTTTCCCCTTCTATTGAAAAAAAGAAACTCTTACAAACTCTTATATAGTCAACACAGATGTGTGTGCTCACAAGCACACACACACACACAGACAGATGACCATGCCCCAAAATGTTTATCACTTTCTGTATCTTCAGTTGATTCATCATTGGTTGGTCAGTATATGACATGGCATGTTCTGTGTCTATACAAAAAAAGCAAGGAACTAAATATCCAGCTGGAATTTCTCAATGATATCCCACAACTGTTATCATTGTGCATGACTGATGCTGCTAGATTGGGCACTTAACAATTTTAAAACCAGCACCACTATAACAGTGTCACAAATCAAGGTGTGAATGCTTCTATGTAGAATCTACTCTCACAAGTACAAAACTAAACTGATAAATCAGCAAGTTTTCTTAAGGTCCATAATGAATGCCAGTCATTGTGCTAGGAACTAAGGAACAAAGACCAATATGAAAGCATTTCTGCCTTCAAGGAGCCTGAAGGATAAATCCAAAGACATTTAGAGGAATTTCAAGGGGAAGAGGCGTTGGCAGCTCAGGGCATCTGGAGAGGCTTCCCTGAGGAAGTGTCACTTGAGCTGAGCTCCTACAAAGAGCAGTTACTCTGGGCTCTGTGAGCCTGGGCAGAGCAATGAAGACAGGAAGTGGAATGTCCTGTGGGAAGAACAAGGTGACCCTGTTAGCTGGGCCCCAGAGTGTAAAGGGAACAAAGCTGAGAGAACTATGGGAATGCTGGAACCGAACAGACTTCAGCTTGGAATACAGACTTCATTCTGAGACCTAAGTTTCGTTTTCCTGTAAATTCTGCCTGCTTGTTAGTTATGAGAAAAGTCAACCTGCTTGCTCTCACCCCTCCCAACTTGAAAATCCATCATCTTTCCTCCATTAGAAATCAAATTACCTAATCTTGGATCCTAGTTTATATTCTATTAATCAGTTTCTTTGAATGCATAAAAATCTGTCTCCCCTTGTATTCAGGGCCCAGTGCCAAGCTAAAGAGACCTGGTCCTGATTGGCACACAGTGCTTAATAAATCAATATACTAAGGGGTCTGAACCTTTGTTTCCTCAGTTACTTCAGTTTTTAAGTATCACAAAGCTTGGAAAGGAGGGTGAAACCACTGTGTGACTTAGATAACATACAGTCAGCAAAGCAAAAAAATCAGAAATCCCTGAAAGTAACACCATCTTCCCTTCACTGGCAGCTTCCACACTGGAAAGGTCTGCAATGCACTCTCACTGTGACCAAGCAATTCTAACAACTTTCTTGGAGGTGGTTTTGCCTAACTTCTTGTCTCTTCCTCAGATGTTCTAGGTCTTAGAAGGCGCATTACCAAACCAGGTCACTCACCAATAGGGACACCTTCCTTGGTGCCGGGGAACCCTAGAGAGAGGGATGAGGGCAATGCTAGGAGCTGACATGTGCAGAAGTCATGGATCTCAAGGCTACTGGTTCTGAAAAATCTCATTGAAAAACAATTCCAATATGCAGAAGCAATTTACAGATGAGAAAATCAAAGCAATCCATAGATATATGAAAAATTGCTCTAAATCATTACTTATTAGAGAAATGCAAATTAAAGCATCTCTGAGGTACCACCTCACACCTCTCAGATTGGCCAATATGACCAGAAAGGACAATGATCAATGTTGGAAGGGATGTAGGAAATCTGGGACACTAATGCATTTAGTGGAGCTGTGAACCCATCCAACCTTTCTAGACAGCAATTTTGGATTATGCCCAAAGGGCAATAAAAATGTGTACACCCTTTGATCCAGCAATACCACTGCTGGGTCTATACCCTGAAGAGATCATGAAAAAAAGGTAAAAACATCACTTGTGCAAAAATTTTCATAGCAGCCTTATTTGTGGTAGCAAAGAATTGGAAAGTGAGTGAATGACCATCAAACGGGGAATGGCTGAACAAATTGTGAGATTATATATATATATATATATATATATATATATATATATATATGTATGTATTCAGAGATTTTGGAGGGATTTGTATAAACTGACGATGAACAAGATGAGCAGAACCAGAACACTGTACACCATAACAACCTTAATGGACTTGCTCATCTCATAAGTGCAACAATAAAGGACACTTTGGGGTTACCTACAATGGAGAATACCATCTATATCTAGAGAAAGCATTGTGAAGTTTGAACAAAGACCAAAGACTATTATTACCTTTAATTTAACAAAAACACATTATCTTATTATGTAATCTTGCTATCTCTTATATTCTTTTTTTTTAAGTATATGATTTCTCTCTCAACACATTCAATTAGATATGTATAGCATGGAAACAAACAAAAAAAAAAAAAACAGTAGAAGTTGGAAAGATCATCAAGTTAAACTATAAAAGGAAAAGAGGGCCCTGAACAGAGCTTTGAACGATATCCATGGTTTGTGGACATGACCTGCAGCAAAACAGAGTGAGAAGAACCAGAAGAGAATAAAGTCATGAAAATCTAGAAGAGAGAATATCTAGGATGAGAGGGTGATCAATACTGGGAAAGCATGCAAAGAACAAAAACTGAGAAAACACCATGGGAAATGGCAATTGAAAAGGTAATATTAACTTTAGAGAATAGTTTCAGTTGAACTGTAATCAGATTCCAAGAAAGGTTTCATGTAGCAGGTAATATGAATTATGATTAGAATCCATAATTACAAGAGAAAGAGGAAAGGAAAAAGAATGTTCTAGGCCTAAGCAAATGAGGGGCCAGGAAATAAAATGTTATTTTTGGAAAATAAGATAAGTGGTATGTATATTAACTTTACTTAACAAACTTCTCAATCATAAGTACTACTCTTATGCTTATTGCTACAATAAAGGTCATTCTTGGCTCACAAAAAAAAAATTCCAAGCTGACCTTAGACAAAGAGTTAATACCAACAGCAGAGTATTTCTGAATTTGAAAGCAAAGACTATTTGCTCATTCATGGTTAACTTTCTAACAAGGGACCCATCAGTTGCCTCCTTTTATGTAGGTAGTGTGATTGTCTAAACAGGAGACTACCAAATAAAATGATACAGAACTTTCTGCAATTCAGAATTTTTTTTTAAAGATTTTTGGTTTCCTTTTTTTCTCAAATGAAGAATATGGCAGGGAAATATATGAAGAGCTTTTAAAAAAAGACAACTCTACATGACCAGTGTAATGAGCCAGAACACTGTGGTGCCTTGGGGACAAAGGACCTAGGATTCAGCTACTAGGGAACCCCAGGGGAGCAGGGTCTCCTGAGGAACCCGCTAGCCATGGTAATCATTCATACAAGAAACCAAAGAGGAGATTCCTAGGGCAAAAACAGATTTTCTCCAGCAGGAATGAAGGGGAAACTTCCAACAGTTGCCAGCGATTAGGTCCCCATAAGCAATTTGGCCTGGATAAACTTGGGTTTGAAATTCTGCAAGGACTGAGGTTAGGTAACCCTGAGCTGAGTTAAATAACTGTTGGTGGTATGAAAATGTGGCTGAAAAGATAAATGATGAGCATAAGTATTTGTAATTACTGCTGCTCATGGATTTTTTTCCTCATTATTTCAGGGATTGCATAAAACCTTTTGTTTCAAAGGGTCCAAGTCATTTGTTACTGTTGCAAGCCAGGCTGTTTTGATAGCTACTGTTGTTTTACCTACTTCTATGTATGCTACATCATACACAAGTACACATTCAGTACCCATGTATAACTTCCTTTCAGACCTGTGCACAATATTGCTGGACATGGCCTGCCCAAAGAGTAGATAAGCTTCATTCCAAAACCTGGAGGCTGCCAATTGATGTTAAGGAGAGTTCTCAGGATGATAAGACTGCTCAAGAAGCCTGATAGATGTCTAAGGCATATCTCCGAGCCACAAAGAACTTTGGAAATGACCACTTCTTAATAGACCTTCACAGTGACCTGAAATTTAATGCCACACGGATGGTATTCTCCAGTAGTCAACACCAGAAAATCATGGTCATCGACTTGAGGTGTATTTAAACTTAGAGCACTAATTTTTCTTAAAAAATTTATAACTGGCAATAAATCCTGATTGCAAAACAGAACCAGTGGTAAAGTGGATGCTGAGGGACATTGGAGACAGATTTTCTTTCCTCTTCCTTCTCCCTCTCACTATTCTCCATTTCACTGCCCATGTCTTAAGATCCTTAGTAGCAGCACAGAGTAGTACCACAAAAGGCCTTCAGGTCTAAAGGAGGGTGTGGATATCTCCTATAGTCAGTCATTAAAAGCATTATCTTAATCATTAGAAGTCTAGAACTTGAATGAATAAAAAAATGAGTATCAAAACACATACATGTACATATATGCATCCATGTTTCTTCTATATATTATATATATAATGAACTTACCATTGATATTAACTAATGAGAGAATATTATCCTGATGATCAAGGATGCGTTTAACTTCAAGAACATCCCAGCCTACGGATCCTTCTATAGAAGATATCAACCTAAAAATGACTTAAAAGACAAAAAGGGGAAAGGAGACATTAAATATTTCAAGGAGAAAAATCTAATTAATGCTCAATAACAAACCCACTGCTAAAGGAAAATGCTTATACGTTAGATAATGTAGAACATCAGATACAAAATTTTTTCTAAAATTCCCTCTCTAAAGAGAACCTTGGGATTTTTTTCCCAAATACTTTCATCAAATTCTCAAAAGTGGTGATACAATATTTGATTTCTCTGTTAAAGTTCTACTCAAATGAAATCATGGTGTGGAGATGATCCTGGGTTCTAGAAGGCTAGGTCAGGGCACTGGCAGAACCTATCAAGTTGGAAAGGATTTAAGTATGAGCCTCTAATGAAGTGTATCAAAAAATTTTTTTCAAGTATTTTCTAGTGCCAGAAATTCTAAATGTTTGGGATATAAAGGAAGGCGGGGAATGGAAAGATCCAGTTCCTGCCCTTAAATAGCTCCTACTTGAATAGGGGAATATGAAGGGTCTATTTGTCACTTAAAGAATAATTTGGCTAAGTTCATAGTTTTATTACTAGAGGGATGGTTATTAAGCAATGAATTTTACTTTTGTTTGAAATAACTTAAGAACCCCATTAACTGATGTCTGAAAGGGACTGCTATCTGCATGGGTAAAAGGAACAAAGATGAAATCAAAGATCATTCAAAATAATTAAAGAATATTTTTTCAAAGATTTTAAGTGGATTCATCCTCAGAATTTCTACTTTTTTCATTCTAGAACACCACCAAACCACTTTTTCATGCTAACTAGGGATGCCTCTATATTAGCCTACATTGGCTACATTTGGTTCTACTCCCAGGAATGAACACAGCCCTCATTAACATCCTTGACTTTTTTTTGGAGGGGGGGCTAATTCCAAAAACCCAGATCACTGCCCCAAATTACAATTGCTTTATCCATTCCTGTTCCCTGAATAAAGTATGTTGCAGGAGATAAATGTGCTGATTCAGTTCTCATCAATTTCTAATTTCTGCTGTGAATTCTTTAATAAAGATAAGTAAAAATCCCCATTTAGTATGAAAAATTTTGAAAGAGAGAGCAGTAACTAAAACATAAATATGCTAGACTTCTGATTTTGTACATGGTAGGATTTCCCATTGTGGAAACCTTCAGCTCCTTCTCTATAACCGGGAGTCTTGGGAACTGCTCAGGGCAGCAGATCACACAACTAGTGTGTGTTAGAGGCAGTGATGGACCCACGTTCTCTTGGCCCAAAGCCTGATCTCTACTACTATCTGAAAAATTAAAAGAAAAATGGAACCTGAAGAAAGTATCCCATTACTCCCAGAAAACCCAGAAATCTTCTGAGAATGCTCCACTTAATGTCTGACTGTGACTTTTCTAAGAAAACCACATATTGGGCCACCCAGATAAGCAGGACTTAATGTGCTTTGCACGAAGTGTTGCATGATAAATATGCCTGTTGAATTACTGACATAGAGTAACCCAATGGATCACCTCAAGGAATTAGGTAGAAAAGGTCATTTTGGAGGTAAAAAGAAAAAAAAGGTAAGTCCCTCGGCTGCTCCCATAGCTTGTATAACTAGTAATGATTCCAATCTCTGCAACAGAATGGAAGAAGAGAAAGAGGAGAAAGAGGAGGAGGAGGAGGAGGAGGAGGAGGAGGAGGAGGAGCAGGAGCAGGAGGAGCAGGAGGAGTAGGAGCAGGAGGAGGAGCAGGAGGAGGAGGAGGAAGGGAAGGAAAAAAGACGAGGAGGAGGATAAAGAGGATGAAGAGAAGGAAAAAGAAGAGGATGGAAAAAAATCAAATGGTGAACTATCTGAAGTCAAAGACCATGAAAAGAAAACTAATAGGAAAATTTTCTTATTTTCTAAATGAAAAAGAAACTAAAACATTTATTTAAGTAAGAGAAAATGAAATTTATTCTTATTTTGAGATAGCTAAGAAAAAATCTAGAAAAAAGTGTTTAAGACTATGTTCATTATTTACTAAATATTAACTCTCTCATTTCTTTTGCAAGCCATTATAATCTTGTTTCTAGCGAGACCACTAGAATTTTTTGTAATTTTCATTTCAATGATGCAAGAAATCTCCAGAAGTTATAAAAATTCTCCAACCCTACTCGTAAGCAATGAAAGATAAAGTTGGGTGCCTAGAAAAATATTACTCAGAGTTGATTAGATATATTGAATAGCTTCTAATTAGAAGGGAATAGTTCAGTATTAATGCAAAACAAGGAACTGTAGAAAGCAAGTTAAACAATGCCAAATAAAGCAATGTCTAAATGAGATGTATTGGCATGCTGATACAGAGACATACAATAATTCAAGAGGCTGGTCTTAAGGAGCAGTAGCAGCAGAAGTCAAGTCTGAGTGCATCTTCTCTCTTTCTCTCCTTTTTTCTCCTCATCCCATGTCTATATGCATGCATATAAACATACATGTACATACATACATACATATATAACTGTAAGGCAGAGGACTGGAGCTGTGACTTAATTGGACCTCTTCATCTGAGGTTTCCCTTCACCAAAGCAGATATATATATATTTAAAAGCATATGTGGTCTGGTGATGGAGTATGTATGATTAACAACAGAAGCCCAATTAATATCATTAAAAACAATTTTGCTATAATTTACTCTAATTTCTCCTGTCTTCAGACACTTGTTCACAAATGCACATGAATAAAATAATTACAAATATATTTTTACTTTGAAATAAATATTTTCATTCTACCATCTCCATTTTCTTTGCTTTATGGTTTTAAAAAATACACATGACCAATCAAAGCTTTGAGATATTTTAAAATTTCATTCCTTCTAAAATCTGTTACTTGAAAGTAGTTGCTCCTGCAATTTTTAAGTAACACAGAGATATGTCTTTCAGACCCCACAAAGAGAAAAGAGTTTCCTCTTTATTTTATTTCCTAATCATCTTGATCAGAGAAACTCTGCCCTACCTCATGTTCTGAAGTTTAGCATCATTTACTTACCTTTTTAAAAAAAGTTTTTATGAGGCAATGGGGTTAAGTGACTTGCCCAAATGTCACACATCTAGTTAATTATTGAGTATCTCTGGATTTGAACTTAGGTCCTCCTGATTCCAGGGCTGGTGCTCTATCCATTGCCCCACCTAGCTGTTCCCCAATTAGTCACTTTCTTAACTGAATCTCCCTGATTTCTGCTTTGGTAAGTAATATAACAATAGTCCTAGTGGTTTTCCCAGTGCTCCTAGCTAGGGCTTCTTCTTGCATATGTCTGAGAGATGGTTTTAGGTCTGAACAAAACAACCAAAGTTACAAAGACAATAACAAGACTTGACCAAATACTCACTCAGTTCTTTGCCAACTGCTGCTGCGACACACTTATTAGGTAATTCAATCAAAGCGCTGATTCCTTCATAAACATCAAAAAGAAAAAAGGGTAAAAAAATTATTTTCTTCAGAAATTAGAACAGAAACAATTCAAATAAATCTCAAATGAAGAAAATGGGAGGGGCAGAGTCAATATGGCAGGAGAACAGCCTCTCTTAAGTGCTCTCTCCAAAATATTTCAAAAATCTTAAAAGTATGAATCTAACTAAACTTTTGGGAGACAGAACCCACAGAAAGATCCAGTGAGGCAATTCTCCAGCCCGAGGTTACCTGGAAAATAGTGGGAAGGCATTGTTCCATGGGGTTGGAGAGGGCAGTGCAAGATGAAGGAGCTTCAGCCTTCTGGGAACAACCCCAGAGCTCCTGGCAGCAGAAGTAGTTTCCTGATCTCCCAACCCAGGGAGCACCAAGCACAACTCGGAAGATCAGCAGTGAGATCTCTGCCAGAGTGAGCAAAGCCCAAGCCAGCATGACACTCTTCAGTGTAGCCCACCCTCAGAGCAGCCCAGATCCCAGGAAATGGAAGCAGGTCCATGGAGACACCCAGCAGGAGCCTCAAGTGCCTGAATGCTCAGTCCTCAGAAGGTAAGGGAGTAGAGGGAGACTGCCAAGGTCTGACTCTTTCCCTGGAACACGACTCTGGGGCTCTGACCACATTCAGACCATGGTCACAATCTGGGGCCCCCATAGAACAGGGACCCTCCTCACAGCCCTGTGGCAGAGGGGTGAGCTTGTGGACATTCATCAGACCAGGAGAGTAGTCAGAGCCTCACATACTGAGGTCCTTGTGGGGGAGTCCCAATAATACTCAAAAGCTCAGGAAACACCCCCAAACCAGGCACAGGCTGGGAAAATGAGTAAACAGAAAAAAAAAAGAACCTGATCATAGACAATTACTTTCATCCCATGGAGAACCAAAATACACAATATGAAGATGAAAAAGTTCAAGCTTCTGCATCTAAAGACTCCAAGAAATATAGAAGTTGAGCTCAGGCTATGACAGAGCTCAAAAAAGATTTTGAAAACCAAGTAAGGGAGATAGAAGAAAAATTGGGAAGAGAAATGAGAGAAATGCAGGAAAAACATGAAAATGAAGTCAGCAATTTAGTCAAAGAGATCCAAAAAAAATGCTGAAGAAAATACATATTATAAACCAGTTTAGGTTATATGGATAAAACAGTTCAAAAAGTTAATGAGGAGAAGAATGCTTTAAAAAAGCAGAATTGGTCAGATGGAAAAGGAGATAAGAAAGCTCTCTGAAGAAAACAAATCCTTTAGATGTAGAATGGAGCTAAAGGAAGCTGGTGACTTTGTGATAAATCAAGAAACAGAAAAACTAGAAGAAAATGTGAAATACCTCATTGGAAAACAACTGATCTGGAAAACAGATCCAGAAAAGATAATTTAAAAAATTATTGGCTACCTGAAAGTCATGATCAGGAAACCAACCTTGACCTCATTTTTAAAGAATTTCTACAGGAAAACTGTCCTGATATCCTAGAAGCAGAGGGTAAAAATAGAAATTGAGAGAATCCACTGATCTCCTACTGAAAGAGATCCAAAAAAAAACCCCAACCCCCAGTAATATAGCCAAGTTCCAGAACTCCCAAGTCAAAGAGAAAATATTACAAGCAGCCAGAAGGAAACAATTCAAATATTGGAGCTACAGTCAGGATTACTCAGGACTTAGCAACAACTACATTAAAGGCTCATGGGGCTTACAATATAATATTCCAGAAAGCAACAGAGCTTGGAATACAACTGAGAATCAACTACCCAGCAAAACTAAACATCCTCTTCCAAGGGAAAAGATGGACTTTCAATGTTCATGTTGAAATGACCAGAGCTGAACAGAAAGTTTGATCTTCAAGTACAGGACTCAGGTGAAGCAATAGAGAGAGTGGATTGAGAAGGGTAAATTATGAAGGACTTAATGATGATTGTGTGTATTCCTGCATGGAAAGATAATACTGATAATACTCATATGAACCTTCTCATTTAATAGAGTAGGTAGAAGGAGCTTTTATAGATGAGACACAGGAGAGAGCTGAATTTGAAGATAAAGTATATTGTAAAAATGGAGTCAGTGGGTGAAAGGGAAATGTACTAGGGGTAAGGAAGGAGAGAATAGTCTAAAATATTTCATATAAAAGATATTTCATGTAGTTTTTGCAAAGGTGTGGAGGGGGGGAAGGCGAGGGGGAATGAGGGAGCCTTTGTTCTCATTGGAAATGGCTCAGAGAGGAAAACAGCATACATACTCAATGGGGTCTAGAAATCTAGAAGAAAAAAGAGAAAAGGGGGACAGGGGAAGGGGAGGAAGATGTGGATGATAGATGAGAGGGTAGATCATAGGAGAGGATAGTCAGATGAAACACATTTTCTTTTCTACTTTTTGCATGATAGTGGGATTGGGTGACCTGTCCAGGACCACAGGGCCACATGGTTGCTGGGTCTCTGGATGGGATATAGGTTTGGGGCCTCTTGGCCCAGGGTCAGTACTCTGTCTATTGTGCCACTCAGTTGCCCCACAGCACATTTTTGAAGGGGGAGAGAGTGAAAGGAGAAAGAAAATATAATAAATGGTAGTGGGGAGAAATGGATGGAGGGAATTTCAATCAGCAACAGCAACTGTGGAAAAATATGGAAGTAACTTCTATGATGGACTTAGGATAAAGAAAGTGATCCACCTGAGACAGAGCTGATGATATCAGAACACAGACTGAAACACAATTTTTTCTTTTTCTTTCACTTTATTTCTCATGATGTTTTATATTTTTGTGGAGGAGGGGGTATTGTGTTTACTCTTAAACAAGAATATTTTGGTAATGTATAAATTAAAGAAATAATATTCTCTCTCTCTCTTTTTTTTAGGTTTTTACAAGGCAGGGGGTTTAAGTGGCTTGCCCAAGGCCACACAGCTAGGAAATTATTAAGTGTCTAAGACTGGATTTGAACCCTGGTACTCCTGACTCCAGGGCCGGTACTCTATTCACTACGTCACCTAGCTGCCCCAAGAATATTCTCTTAAAAAAAGAAACAAAGAAAATGGGTGGGCAGCATGACATTGCAGGCAGTTAGCCTTGAAGACAAGACAACTTGGGTTCAAGAGTTGTTCTGCCACAAATCAGCTGATGGACCCTGAGCAAGTCATTTAATCTTGGTGCTCTAGGCAATTCCCCAGGATTATAACTTGAAAAAAATTTTTTGTAGATCTGCATTGGTAAGGGAAGTTTCTTCACTGAAAGTTCTTTATACTAGTAAAATCACAGCTAAGAATAAAAACAGCCCCCCCAAAGTCATAAATTGACAAGCTTTTCAATAATACACTATAAGATATACTTAATTTTCCCATAAATAAGGATATGATTTTGTGAACACAATTGAAGTCTCAGAATCCTTCACTTGAGTCAACATTCATAAAATGTCACAAATTTGATATCATTTCTCTGGTATCCCTCAAGTTCAACAATATTTATTTCAATAGCCTAATGGGATCAGGGATATAGAGTCTAATTGTGAAAACTAAGTTTTCCCCTGGTGTGTTTTCATATGCTTCCAAAGAATGAAATACAACATTGTATCACAATACAAAATTAATTTAAATACTGTAATTTTGACTTTTTAGGAATAATTGCCTGGCATACAGAATTTTTGTTGGTATAATTTAAGGATAACTGCAGATTCAAGCCATTTGGAAAATGTTGCAGTGATTACTGTTTTCAGCAAAGAAGAAAGAATTTACATATTAAACTTGGAACAGCCAAAGATGCTGGCAATAATTCATTTTCTTAAGATATTTTTAAAACATATGTTGAAAAGAGACAGCAAAGCATGGTGAACAATATATGACAATCAGTCAAAATGACCTGAATTCAATTTTTGTCTCTTACAGATTCCAATTGTTTGACCAAGGACAAGTTTAAAAAAAAACTATACTAGACTCTACCATTACCTCTAGCTGTTTTCCTACATTTTTCCTCCCTTTAGTAGTCAAATTCCTAGGGGGAGAAAATTGTCTATATTCCTTAAGCCCATTCCTTCTCTTTTAATTCCTCAACCTTTTGCAATCTAACTTCTAACCTCCTTACTCAACTGAAAAGTTCTCTCCAAAGTTATCAAGGAGTTCTTACTTTAAAAAATTAAGTTATTAAGTCTTCTGTTTTTATATCATAGATTATTTCCCACTTTAACTTTCTACCTCATCCTCTTCCAGACAGCCATCCCTTACAATAAATAACTTTAATTTTAAAAAAATAAGGTCTATAAAACTAAGTAACATATCAAAAAAGTCAGACAATCTATGCAGTAATACAATGGCCACAGTTCCTTATTTCTGCAAAGAAGCAGAAGGGAATTATTCTCAATCTCTTCTTTGAAGTTAAAGTTGGTCATTCTAATTTTGCTGTTTGCAATTTCAATTATTTTATTATTGCTCTTTCCATTTAGATCATTATAGCCATTGTATTTTTCTGGTTCTTCTGTCATTTCTTTTTGTAGCATAGTAATATTCCATTACATTCAAGTATCACAATTTGTTTAATCATTCTCTAATTGATAGGCTTTGTTGCCATGTCTTTGATTCCACAAAAGTACTGCTGCAGATAATTTGTAAAGTTATTTTGTAAATAAGGTTATTCTTTTTGTTCTGACTCCTGGGGGAATTTGCCTAGCAAGGAAATCTCTGGGCCAAAAAAGTATGGACATTTTAATCCCTTTCTTGGCATAATTCCCAACCGTTTTCCAGAATGGCTGGACCAATTCACAGCTCTATCAACATAGCCATCTTTCCATAATCACTTTCTACCCTAATTTTTTTTCATTCTTGTCAATTTAATGAATTTGAGGTGAAATTTTACTGTTTTGACTTTTACTTCTTTTACTAGTGATCTGGAGAATTCTTTCATATGGTTATAATTCTGCTTTTGAGAAATATTTGTTGATAGCTGTTGACCACATGTATTGTGTATTGGTTTGGGGGCTTATTTATTTCTATTAGTTGTATATATGCCTTCAATTCTCTGGGATGTTATGACACAGCTGTAGAAAGAAAGACAGATGGAGACAGAGAGAAACAGAGGAAAGACAGACAGAGAGAGAGAGAGAGAGAGAGAGAGAGAGAGAGAGAGAGAGAGAGAGAGCGCTTGAAGGAGAAGAAAGCTTGGAATAGAATATAGAATTTTGGGGAATACTCACACTAAGGGAGTATAGAATTTTGGGGGATACTCACACTAAGGGAGTATGACATGAATCATGAGTTAGCAAAGAAGAGGATGCAGAAAAGTAGGAGGATAACAGGAGAAAATTTCACAAAATTCCAGAAAGTAAAGAGTATTCCAGAGATTGTCAAACATTATCAACATTGTCAAATACAGCAGATTAGTTGAAAAGGATGAAGACTAAAAAAACACATCATCAGTCTGGTAATTAGATCACTGATAACTTTGGAGAGGACAATTTCAAAATGAATTGGATGAAAATGGATATCAGACTGTTTCCAGCCTCATCCTGCAGGTAAGGAGTAAGAAGAGATGAAATGGAAGCAGCAAGACAATTTTCTCAAGAAGTTTGCAAAAGAGAGGAGATATTTAGGATAAATCTTGTTGAGAAAGGGAATGAGGGTCTTTAAGGATGTGGAAGCCTTAGAGATGTTTGAATAATGTAAGGAGGGATTTAGGGGTTGAAAGAAGAAATAGTTTACAATCCATTGGATAATAATAGATGGAAGGGAATCAAGGAAGCCTAGCTCATATAATTTCCTTTAAAACCTTTGATCTGAAGATGAATGTTATAAACTGTGGTTCTCATCATCTATCTTGGTCTTGATCTTTCCATTTTGGTGATTTAGGCCCTACTTGCAGCTAGGTGGTACATTGGATAGAAAATAAGAAAGATCTGAGTTCAAATCCAGTCTTAGATAGCAGTTGTGTGCCCCTGGACAAATCACTTAATTTTGTTTGCCAAGGAAACCCCAAATGAGGTAGGTCATCAAGAGTTGCACATGACTAAACAGCAACAATTATCCTACTAAAGAATTTTCTCAAACTCAGCTTATCTTTGAATCAGCAAGGAATGACCAAATTCTTGGGTTGGGAAAATTTTTCCCTCTAGCAGAAAAAAAAGTTGAAGCTCCTTGAAGATTTAAGTACCCAGGGGCAGATAGGTGGCACGGTGGATACTGCACCAGCCCTGGAGTCAGGAGGACCTGAGTTCAAATTCGGCCTCAGACACTTAATAATTACCTAGCCGTGTGGCCTTGGACAAGCCACTTAACCCCATTGCCTTGCAAAAAAAAACCTAAAAAAAAATTTAAGTACCCAGCTAAGATTCATATGTGAATGAAATAAGAATTTTTAATTTTTGAAATTTTTTTTCTGAAATGTAAATGCGGCTATACAAGCAGTCCTCTGATGAAGATGTCAACTATGAAAGTGATACAAGCTATACATGGGCATAGAAAGGCTTTTGAGGGAAGGGCATTAATCGTGATCCTGGAATTTGGGGATTTCTTACAACTTGTACTGAAGGAACTTGGAGCTTTTTACATAGCAATTGAGAGACCACTGGGAGCAGTGACATGTGAACTTTAATAGGTCTTTTTAAACTAAGTCTCAGTCTAATGCAATCTTTGGCTTGCTATAATCTGAAATTGACAGGAACTAGAGAATCAAGTGGAGGTGGTATTAGGATGTGATTTGCTTCCTGGCAAAAGAAGTAAGAGGAAGGAACTGAAAGTGTCTAATCAGTCTCACAGAAGAAGGCAAGAGCATTGATTTGATATTCCCCTGCTACAGTACTTCTAGTGGAGTGGAGGCCCTAACTGGAAGGAAAGAGTAATCTACCTAGGAGGTTATACAAAGCAATCCTTTGCCTTGATTTCAATGCTATAACAAGCTGCGTACAAAAACATCATGAGAAACAATGACAAGAATTATCACCATCTTTATTATAGCACAATGGTCCTGGTGCTGTCACCTATTTACAATGAGAAACCTTCACTGTGAACTGAAAAGATATGGCCTCAATCAGAATCCAGGACTACTCCTACTGAAATGGAAAGGAAGAATCTGAGATTTCTGGTCTTCCTTCTTTCATATTTAGTCACCAGCTCATTTCTAACATTTTTGTATCCAAAAACCTGAGAACTGTCCCTCTCCCTGATGTGAAAACTGACCTGCAGTTCCATATGTGCTGGCACAAACATGTAACACCCTGATAACTAGAACTGCTTTAAGATGAACAAAAATCAGCCCTCCATCTCTCCCAAGGCAACTGTAATAAGATCTTGGCACAGCAAAAACAACTCTAGGCTTGAAAATCTAGGTTCCAATTCTGGTTCTCTTGGCAGCTAACTCCATGAACTTAAATGAAATTCTTCCCCTCTAGAGGCCTGTTTCTGCATCTGTGAAATGAAAGGATTTGACTAGCTGACTTCTAAGAGTTGATAGTTCTAAAATCAACTTTTAAATAGGCACTGAAGCTGGGAACAATTATTTTTAAAATATCATTTTTAAGGTACTATAGGCATTTTTATAGTACTATTTTTGAATCAGGCCAATTTATTTACTTGAAATATTTTTGAAAATTTCTGAGAGTGAAATGAAGTATACGGATAAGAGTCCATCCCCAGAAAATGGGAAAACCTCACCTTTACAAAATCCTCAATTACGTTTCCAGGTAAGAAATAGCATTCCAAGCTACTAGTTCACTTTTTTTGAGGGGAACTTTTACATTCAGATTCCTCTCCTTCCTAGCATAACCAAAGTCACAAAGTCCAAAATAATAGCATAAGTAAAACTGGCAAGAAAACACCCCAGGATTCCTCGGGAGGGGTTCTGCCTTCCCTCTTCCTGAGGACAGAGCTTTTATGAGGGCCAGGTATGATGAACAGGAGTCCCAAAAGTCTGGAGGCAGTCAGAGCTCTACTTCAGATGGCAGTCAGTTAACTGACTGCAGACTGTCAGAGACACAACTAGGAAGCACAGGTCAAAAAGGATTTTCTACCTTTTGCTTTTTTTCAAATTATGATGCTTTCTCTTCACTAAAATCTTCTTCCAGTGCTTCATCAAGGAACTGAAGTGGCCCTGAGTTCCTGGAGGCTATTTCAATAGAGAGCTATCTTTGTAGACCCTACCTATCTGGCAAGCGATGGGCCTGGCAATGGATTCTCATCTGAGGACCAGCCTAGATAAAATTCGCAGAGGTTCATCACCAGGTTGGCCATGGATGATGAATTTTTCTACCACAGCAGCTCTTGAAGACCACGTTCCATTGTTCAGTTATTACAGCTGTGCACAACTCTACAAGACTGCATTTGAGGTTTTCTTTGCAAAGATATGGGCTATTTCCTTCTCCAGCTGAATTTACAGATGAATAAGTGAAGCAAACTGGATTAAGTGATATGCCATAGGTCACACAGCTAGTAAGTGTCTGCAGTCAGATTTGAACACAGAAGGATAAGTCTTTCTGACTTCAGATTCACCATCCACTGCAACATCCTATATAAAGACCACCTATAAAATTATATAATGTCTGCAATCTGTCAGTGGTAAGAATATCCATACTGATGAAATCACATATACTTAAAATATTGGAATCCTTCTAATTGTCACTGGATAAATCTAGGTCCCCATCTTGGACCTAATGCTGTAATCCATAAGAATTCTAGCTTAAATGATTACAACTCCCAGGTCAAGCAACAAAACAGTCCTTCCAAAAATGGAATTATTGCTAGTAGCAATCCTCAGACATTTCAAACTATTTAGTAGCTATAACTGAGAGTTCCTTTTAAGAGTTGTTAAACAGTAAGAACATCTGATGGGAAAGTAAGCTAATTCTACTCATTGGCCAACTACATAAAGACTCAATTCTTAAAGCTAACAACTGTCTTCTTTGTTTCCCTCAGAACAGAAAAACTACATTTCAAAAACAACTACCCTATAAATGGTGCTAGAGTTATATAAGTATTGCTATGAGAAAGAAGGGCTAATAGCAAACTCTCTTTATCATTGACTGTCCGGCATTCTGGCAACAGGAAAACCAGAGCATGGTAACTTCACAATTCACTGGTCTGGAGTCTTTTCAAGGCTTTCTAATAGATTCTACCTTCACATGAAATACTCCTTATTTAAAGGTTTTTGTTACCCCTTGGGACCTCTGACAAACTGACCCATACTGTGATCACATAATGGCTAAGGCCCAGAAACTGGTTCACTGATGAAAGGAAGAATGGTACAGTATCTGATTTTTTCCATTAACACATATGATGTTTTCTTAAATATTATTTTACAATACAGCTATCAATAATTTGCTGAAAAAGATGCAGAGAGAACCCCAGGCCTTTGTGAGAAATAGAAAGGAAAATTTGGATGTAAACGAAGAGACCATACCTTAAGATAATAGCAGACAGGAGAGAGGTATGCTCTAGATTCAAACGAGGTTGTTAGTAACAAAACCTTGAGGCGGGAAGTTAAATTGCAATACCTGGAGGTGTTTGTATATATACATGTGCTAAACCATCTCATTATTTTTCTGATATTTTATAATATCTATGTGGAGTAAGGGCTGGTTCCAACTGTGAGATATAAATGTGATTCACAGTACTCAGGCTGTGTATATAACTTCAACAAGGTGCACAATTTTATTCTTCACAGTGTGCTGGTAAGCTCTTTGGATTACTTTAGCAAAGTGTATTTTTAACAGTATAACACACATTTTCAAGTTGTCACTTAAATGCACTTTTTTATTCAAATATGTTTATCTAGCAAAATGAATTTCATTAAAAAAAACCCTTTATCAAAAGTGAATAACATTCATTTTTAGGCCTTGCAGAGTTCTCAATGTGTATCATTTCACTTCAGTCTCACAACAGCTAGGGAGTTCTTTCCTTTTTAAAAAACAAAGATTAAATTCTTTAGGTTGTAGAAACCTAGATCTTGAGCTGAAAGATATCTGAGAGGCCACCTAGTCCAATTTCTCTCTTTACATATGAAGAAGATAACTCCTAGAGAGATGTTTTGATATATCCACTGGTAGTCATTATTAGAAATTAGACTGGAATACAAACCATCTGACTTCAGAGTCAGTCAAACTTCAGAGTCAATCAAACTTGGGTCACAAAGCTAATATGTGAGGCAAAATAGTTAAACATATGCAATCTGAATTTAGAAGAATAGGATTTTATTGGCAATATCACCAATGGAAAAAAATTCAAAATAAATCTAATTTTTAAAGGTTGAAGTTTTCTTCAGCATCTATATTGAAGTCAATTCTCCTTAGGTTTGGAAAGTCTTCAAATCCTCATATGGTCATAAAAACCCAATGAAGTAAGGTTTATAGATATTTTTCCAGGCTTCAGATATTAAATACTGAAAGGCAGCATATAAATAAAACTTTTCTCATCCATGGCACAAAAGAGAATGTCCTTTCACTTTTAAGAACTGAATAGAAGGGGTAGGGACAGGAGGAGTTGAGAATACTTGAGTTTTTCCTTTCCACAGCTAACAGGCAAATAAATAGGCAAATTTTAAGGAGGTTAAGTTTTTATGAAGTACTACTGTGCTTTCAAGGGTCAGTCTTTACTGGTTCATTTTTTAATCTGAAATTTATCTTTACCTGTATCAAAGAGGTGACTAGTCTTACACAGGAGATCTAATTCTCGGTTCCAAACGCAAAGGTCACTACCACCAGACAGCCAAACATCCAGTCTCTGAAGAACTGTTAAACACTGGAGAACCAAATATTTGAAATGTATTGAATGCAAAAAAAAAAAAATCAGCACAATGCTAAAATAAATTTCCATTTGGATGAAACTAAAAAAAAATAAAACTAAGTTTCTCAGGAGACTTTAAGCAAATCTCAACATTTCTATGAATACAGGAAATTTTGAGAAAGGATAATGACTGTTCATAAAATATAAGCATTTCAGCTCTGATATCCCAACAACCATTCACATCTTAACATTATCTCCTTCCTCTCCTTCCATCTTCCCAATGTAGTTTCTTCTAAGACCAAGAGAAAACTAAAACACAATAAGAAGTAAATAAAATCTCCAAGGATCCCTATGTGTAATGAGGAGGCAAAAACTTTTAGAGCATTTGCAAATAAGGCTTTAAAAAACATAGTTATCAAAACAACTTATATTTCTCCTTCTGCATTAGTAAATTTCAGCTATAAACTAAATTTAGTCTTGGAATACTCTTAACAATCTCAAATTTGAAATAACAGTGCTTAATAAACAAATATTATTGACTTAAGTAGTTGTGCAAGAAAACCCCATTTAGAGCACTTTCCTATATCATTAATTCAATTACAATGAGGACCAAATCATGTGGTACCTATGTGGAGAGAGTATATTTCTCTATAGAGAAAATGTTAAAGGCCATAGAGAAAAAAATTATGAGGCAAACAGTAGCATCATAACAAATTTTAATTTTTCCTCCTAGCTTCTGTAACAGGAATATAACATAGCTCTCTAATTATGAAATGTATCTGCTTAGTCCTAGATACAATTCCATTTTTTAAAGATATCAGTCATTTATAATTACAAAAAAAAGAAAAACACTTTGGCAAAACTAAACAAGATACCAAAAAAGACTGACAGTTATAAGCAGTATTCCACCGACAACTTAAGTCCCTCATCTATGCAAAGAAGTGGAAGACATACCATTACTTATATACCTTATTTGGGACAAACTTTGGTCATTATGTTTCAAAGAACTCAATTTCAATTGTTTCACTGTTGGCTTTTTCCATTGTGTATATTATTTTCCCAGGTCTGCTTAGTTCATTCTGTATCAATTCTCATAATAATTATATCTAAAATGTATACAGTGTAATGTAGGGTTTACAAAATGCTTTACATCTTAACCAATTTGCTATACTTTCCCATACTTCTCTGCACCCATCACATTTGTTGTGTCCTTAGTATAGTACTATTGCATAGTATTAGACATTCTCCAGTTCATGGCTATCTACTTTTTCTGGTTTCTAGATCTCTTCAAATAATATATGTTCTTAATAAACAATTTTACTCCATCTACTCCCATTCACATATCTCCTTAATCTCTCCTTTTTCTTTTGAATAAAGAATACTCATCATTTCTAGAGTCATGTTCCAGTTAATGGTCTCATGGAAAGTCAAATTGATCTCTTTACTTTAGGATCTCTGGTTCCCTTGTCATCTATTTTGTGTAGTCATTTGAGGTCATGGATTTTATTATTGACTCCTTTCTTAAATGTTACATCCTGTGAATTTCTGACTATTCCCAAAGCTACTCTCCTAACCACATTTTTAGATGACATTTCCTTCCCAGCCCCCTGTAGACCTATCATATCATGCTTTGGAGGTCACACAGCTACTATGTCCTTATAGTTTCCAGGTCTCTCCTTGAGGGGGGAAAGTCTCATCCTTATTGCTCAAAATCTTCAGTGGACTTTCTTCTCTTTCTTCTTTGTGCAACAGCCTACCACTTTCCAATTGGGATACCATTCCCTTTTCATTATCCATGCTTTTATTTACATGGAAAACTTTTTTTCCATAAAAAAATGTCCTTAAGCTGTGAACTCACCCAACTTTTCTGGAGAGAAATTTGGAACTATGCCCAAAGGGCAACAAAAATGCACATACCCTTTGATTCAGCAATACCAGGGTCTATACCCTGAAGAGATGATGAAAAAGGGTAAAAATATCACTTGTACAAAAATATTCATAGCAGCCCTGTTTGTGGTGGCAAAGAACTGGAAATCAAGTAAATGTCCTTCCATTGGGGAATGGCTTAGCAAACTGTGGTATATGTATGTCATGGAACACTATTGTTCTATTAGAAACCAGGAGGGATGGGAATTCAGGGAAGCCTGGAGGGATTTGCATGAACTGATGCTGAGTGAGATGAGCAGAACCAAAAAAACACTGTACACCCATGGGGTGTACAACATGGGGGTGATGATCAAACTTGATAGACTCGTTCATTCCATCAGTGTGACAATCAGGGACAATTTTGGGCTGTCTGCAATGGAGAATACCATCTGTACTCAGATAAAGAACCATGGAGTTTGAACAAAGTCCAATTTAGGAAAAAAAACTGATATCTTATTGTCTGATCTTGTTATCTCTTATACTTTATGTTTCTTCTTTAAGGATATGATTTCTCTCATCACACTCAATTTGGATCAACGTACAGCATGGAAACAATGTAAAGACTGACAAATTGCTTTCTGTGGGGGATGGGAGGAGGGAAGTAAGATTAGGGGGAACATTGTAAAACTCAAAATAAATAAAATCTTTAATTAAAAAAAATTTTTTAATGTCCTTAGTGTCCTATGGAACAGATATGCTCCTCAATCCCTTTACTTTCTATTCTAGGAGAGAAACAAGACTACCTTTTGAACACAGATAACAGTTCCCCAGTTATGACAAAAACACAAACATTGCAGACCACTGAAAAATTCTTTCTCATTTTTTTCCTCATTCTGGGGGAGAGATAGTATCTCATCTATTTTTTTTAATCCACCAGAAAGCCCCTTCATAAATGTGTACTGAACTAAACATAATTTTAATTAATTTCTAGAAAAATTTTTTCCCAGAGAAAAAGAAAGCAGAGAGGAAAAAAATGTCCCTCCCTTCTTTAACTGAATAAACATACATACATATCTTCCCTTACAGTTTTTATTTGAAATCATATTATTACCATTTGGTATTTGAATGACGCAAGTATTTTTAGAAAGTAATTACCTTTTCAGGAGTTTAAAGGTAAAAAATATTTCAGACTAGATCACTTTAGAACATATAAATTAATAGATTTGAAAGAAATTAATGTTTTAATTAGAATCTTCAAAGAAAATTCTTTGTCACTATCATAAAGATCACTGATGTTTTAGGAAATATAACTTTTTTCCTCAGAGAAATTAGTCTGTTTTTAAATTGTCACATGAGATGTACTTTTCTTAAGAGGTGATATTGACTTCTAGTATATTAAAATTCTTTTTTTCCTTTTAAAGGACTATTTGCCACATTATCCCATTTATATTTCTTCAAAATGATAAATTCATTCAATTAAATAAGCACTAATCAAGCACTTGTATAACAAGGTATAACAATGGATAAAGCATTGAGCTTGCTATTAGGAAGATCACAGTTAGCTTCAAGATTACTTCCTAGCTATGTGACCCTGGACAAGACACTTCACCCTGTTTGCTTTAGTTTCCTCATCTATCAAATGAACTGAAGACAGAAATGGCAAACCACTCTAATATCTTTACCAAGAAACCCCCAAATAGAGGTCATAAAGACTTCAACATGACTCAAATGACTGAACAACAACATTGCCTAACAACTGCTATGCAAGTTGTGTTGGACAAGAATAAATCTCATGTGGCTTTATCAAGAAACATGTTTTCCCAAACTTCTTAAATGAATTCAGAAGCTAGAACATTCCTAGACAACTTTTTTTTGTTTTTTGTTACTATTAATAACAGTAGCAGCAAAGAACAGAAAAGATTTATTAACCTATTGATGTCAGGAGTCTAGCTGGCTAAGTAAAACCTTCCTCCTCTCCTGAAATTTACCTTGATCATGGAATGGAAGCATGATACTTTCTGAACTTGTCTACCAGTATTACAATCCCAAATCTGAATTTGTTAAGGAAATGCAAAGAAGTTTCCAAACTCAATTTCCTTTTTACTATGAGATGTCTACCCTATAATTGTTTTAAATACTAAAAGATTTTCCTTTTTTGCCATAATTTAATTTTTTTAATTTTAGAATTTTCAATACTATAGAAGTAACCTCACATACATTTATTTCATTTAATAGAGAGTGGCAGGGGTGTGATCTGAAACAATATATTTAGACATATTATTTTTAAACCCTTTTTTCAAATGCTAAGTAAGAGATGTCAATATTATTTGCTTAAAAGGGAAAAAATAGGGGCAGCTAGGTGGCGTAGTGGATAAAGCACCGGCCTTGGAGTTAGGAGTACCTGGGCTCAAATCCGGTCTCAGACACTTAATAATTACCTAGCTGTGTGGCCTTGGGCAAGCCACTTAACCCCATTTGCCTTGCAAAAACCTAAAAAAAAAAAAAGGAGAAAAAATAAAAAGACATTCATTTATTTCTCCAGTCATATACCATGAATGAAATTAATATATAATGGATGTCCAAGAACGATGTACCTTCTTCCAAGAATTCTCTTCTGTTCTAATTCCAAATCTTCTAGTTTTATATATGGAGGGTGATAATTAAAGAGAGAAAAGTCAAACTCCTTTCCTCATCAATTCTATTACTTAAAGGTAAATACTCACAAATTCATTCCTGGGCAGCTGCAAATGTCCCCTGAGATAAAGAACAAGGACTGAAGAGGTTGTAACAATTTCTGGATTCATTAAGAACTCAAAGCCTAAGTTTTCGATGTTTATCAGAGAAAGTTTCCAGGCTTCTCTCATGCTTTTAGTCAAGAAATGATCTCCATAATAAAATCAGCATGTATTCCCAGAAATTTTTACCATGTTGTCCCAAGTATATCCTAGAGATATAAAGAAGAACTTGGACAACTCCTTCCTTCTCTTTTTTTTTTTTGTTTTTCTTTGTTTTTTTAACTCCTTCCTTCACTTGCCTAATCTTACACCTCACACTCACCATCTTTGTTGGGATAAAATGGTACCCAGACAACCATTTCTTTGAGGGAATAATATGCTTTCCTGGAAGAAGGATCACCTGGGGATTCTTTCTTCAATAAATAGGACTGGGCCTTTTTTTGGATAAAAGCCTGGGGATACCCATATCCTTCTGCAGAAAACATGCTTATCCTTGAGCCTTACCCTTGAGCCTTATCCTTGAGAGAAACAGATGGAATATGTTAATCTTACCTATACACATAAAATGAATAATCTTAAAAGAATTTCAGATTTATTTATAGCAATGTATTAATATAGGAATTTTCACTTTCTCAATTCATGATTTAATATTCATCAGACAAAGCAATAAAAGCAAATTATATACCACCAGGATCATCCCTAACATTTACCTTGACTGTGGAATGAAAGCATGATACTTTCTGAACTTGTCTGCCAGTATCACAATCCCAAATCTGAATTTGTTAAGGAAATACAAAATAGTTTCTGAATACAATTCTGTCTTTACTATGAGATGTCTATCTTGTTAATTGCTTAAAATAATAAAAGTTTCTTCTTTTTGCTATGATTGAAGTTTTTAACTAAAATTTTTAATTCTATAGAAGTAACCTCAAATACATTATTAATTCATCTAGTACAGTGGCAGGGGTATGATCTGCAACAATATATTTAGATGCAATTATTTTTTAAACTTTATTTTAATTAACAAGCATTTATGTTCTCTTCTGATCTCCCCCATAAAAAACAAATAAAACATATCTTCATATCAGCTCTATTCAAAAACGTATCGCTCATTCTGCATCTCTTGTCCATGAGGAATTATCACCAAATTACTTGCAATAGCCAAAAGAACATCTGATCCAGAATTATAAAAAATACATATATCACACAATTGTAGATTTGAAGTCAGAAAGCATTTTGGAATCTATCAGAATTATCTACTCCTTCATGCTGAAGACTAGGAAATGGAGGCCAAGAGAGATAAAAACAGATCCCTAGGTCACAAAGGTACTAAGAGGCAGAGCCAGAATCTGAACATATACTCTTGGGATTCCAAATTCAGTTCTCTTTCCACTACAAAAAAAAAAAAAAAAAGCATAACTCTATACTACCAAATAATTATTATAATTAATTAAACCAAGAAGGTCCATTCAAGTGCTGTCTCTAAAATACACTGGCTTTGTTATTGATAATCACATAATTTCTTAGAATTCTAAGCCAGAGATTCTCAAACTTTTTGGTTTCAGATCCCCTTTACAGTCTTAAAAATTACTGAAGATTCCAAAAAAGTTTGTTTTATGTGGGCTACATATATTGATATTAACCATATTAAGAAATTAAAACTGATAAAATTTCAAAATATTTATTAATTCATTAATAATGATGAATCTATTACAACTTAATCTATTTTTATAAAAAATAACTATTTTTTGAAATAGTGAGAATAGCACTGTATTACATACTTTTCAAATTTCTTTAATATCTGGCTTTACAAGACAACTGAATTTTCATATCTGCTTCTAATTCAAACTACTACATTGTGCTGTTGTGGTTGAAGTATACAAAGAAAATCTGGCCACATAGATTTGTAGAGATTTGTAATGGGGAAAAAAAGAATATTTTAATAAGCAAAGATGTATATAGTTTTTGAGTTCTCACATTTTGAGAGCCCATGTGCTCTATGATCTTTCTCACACTCTAAGTTGCAGAGAAAATAGGTAGGGCATGTTTTGTAATCCAGAAGTTTCCAAAATCATTGAAATCACGGGACAAAACTTGATTCTAAGGGGGGGCAGTTAAGGTGATGCAAACTCACTTAGTTGTGTGACCTTGGGCAAGTCACTTAACTCCCCAAAAATCAACAAATAAAAAAAGAATTGATTCCTATTTCTGTATTTCATTATGTAAAAGACCTTCTTATGATAAAAAATGTAAATCCTGGCTTGTAGACTATATATAGACATCAGAAAGCAGTGTTTTTTTTGCCACATTCCTGAGAAATAATTTTTTTTATTTCTCCTATTACTCCATACTGGAACATACATACATACATACATACATACATACATCTATACATGATTAAGCAAATAGTCAATTTTCTACATATGTATATATGGAAAGAAAGAGCCCACACATGAATTAAAAATATAAAGGAATCTTAACTAATTAACCTCCATAAGTAGTTTGTGATAATTATGTCTAAAGTAGTCTACAATTTAATTTTGAACTATTCTTGAATTATACATTAAATTAATATAATAAAGAGATTGCAATAGATGTTTAATCTATTAGAAGAACCTTTAATAAAGGTTCTTTATTCACATGCTTAGTTTATATAAATATATATATATTTATTGATAAACAAAGGAATTGATCCTATTGTTTATAAATGAGTCTTATTTACTTATTAAAGGAGGTCAAATTATACTGATACCTAAAAATCATAATAAAAGAAATTAATTCAAGTGGCAATATTTATACATATATATGTGCATATATACACACATGTATGGAAATACATATTCATATATGTGCATACACAAATATATATATATACATATACTTTTTAAAGGTAATAATATTACTTTCAAAGTATTTTTTAACTCATTTGACCATCCCCTTCAGTTGAATCAATGAGGTTTTGTAGTATCAAATGCTGTCTTTTTTTTTCCAAGGTTTTTGCAAGGCAAACGGGGTTAAATGGCTTGCCCAAGGCCACACAGCTAGGTAATTATTAAGTGTCTGAGACCAGATTGGAACCCAGGTACTCCTGACTCCAGGGCCAGTGCTTTATCCACTACACCACCTAGCCACTCCGTCAAATGCTGTCTTTCTTTAAAAAATTTCTATCCTAAAGATTAGAATATGAATAATTACTATTAGATTCTATATTTTAAAAACATTTTCAAAAAATGGGGGGGGTTGTAAGGCAATGGGTTTAAGTGGCTTGTTCAAAACACACAGCTAGGTAATTATTAAGTGACTGAGGCCTATTTGAACTCAGGTACTCCTGACTCCAGGGCTGGTGCTCTATCCACTGTGCCACCTAGCCGCCCCTCAAAAATTTTTTAAACTTAAGATTTTAGCTTTTCTGGGAATGCTCTCTCATTTTTTTCCAAGGGAAAAAAAAAGCCCTAGAGTACAGAAGAAAGATAGCCTGGAATATTAGTGAGAATACTAGTTGAAGTCAAAGGACCTAAAGAGGGGTTTTGACTCGACTCCTTCCTCCATCTATGTCCTCAGAAAAATCACTTCCCTGCTCTTGGCCTCAGTTTCCTCATTTGTAAATGAGAAAGGCTGGACTAGATTAATAATCTATAGGCATTTATTAAATGCCTATTCTGGGCCAAGCACTAGGGAGAAGCAGTCCCTGTATTCAAGGAGTTTATTTTCTTATTTAGATGATACCAAAGTTCCCTTCTAGCACTAATATGAGATGATAAGTCTTTGTCCTTGGAAATAGCATCTCTTATTTTCCTCACCGAAGAGATTTCTTTCAAGCAGGAATATCCATATCTGCCAAAAATTAAAGTTTTCCTTATGATGGTCTATTAATGATAGGCTTTATTTCTGAAACTAATAGCAAAAACTTAAATTTGATTGCCATTCAATTCATCTTTATTTCCTTGAAGTTAAAAGAAATCCAAATAACAATACTAAAAATTCTAGCACAAAAGCCTTGAAAGAAAAATCTCACCTTCCTTTATTTAAATTTTAAGTAAAAGAGTTTAAATGAAATAGATCATCTTTAGGAAGTTTTTGTTAACATGATAACTTGTTAGTTCTAGTCTACATTTCACAAGATAAACAACTATTCATGTGAGGTTTTATTGCTTTTTAAAAGATAAATGCAGTGGAAGAGTATCAGCCTGGAACATCAGATGACTTGGATTCAGGTTCTGCCCCTGGGGCTTCTAGTTATTAAAAACAGCTAGAAACCACACTCATACTTTGAGTTTCATTTTCCAAATTCATTAGATATAAATAACAAGATTTTGCCTTCCTAACTTACAAGGACTACAGTGAAGGTCAAATGACATTTAAAAACTATAAAATTTAAACTATTATAATTGTCTCACAGAAATTTCATATAATACTATGGGTTTAAATTCTGTTCTCTAGAAACTCAAAATTAAATTATCATGTCCTTGGTCTTCCTACATTTTCCATTCCCAGTAAAACATTCCTTTTCCTTAGGATTTAAGGATACAATAACAGTCCTATCAGCAGAAGCTGTTAAGATCAGTTGATTTTTATCTTCATAAGAATCCAGGGAAGGAAATGAAGTTATAGCTGTTATTTTTTGTGTATGTCCAAGGAGCTCAAAAATCTTTTCTCCTGTCTGAAAAAATAAAATAATGTTAATAATAATCATCTATTAAATAATTTTATGTAACAATACTAAGAGGAATCACCACTATTTATTTCAATTCTCTTCATTATAATAGAAATTTACCAAGTAATTAAAACAACAATTAAGAATAGCTAACAGCAACTCTTAGCTACTTTCTAATGGAAGAACACTGCATCTTTACATACCTGTTGGACAATATAAAAATTGTGTCATTTCTATGAATCATTTGTGAATCTCAAGTTATCTACAATCTAATTCCAGTCTCATGGACTTGGGTATCTGCTATATTAAATAACTGATAACTTTTAAAAATCCTCCCATTACAACACCATTAACATAATGCCAAAATTAACCTAAGTTTCTGTGCACTTGCTGATATATTTCAAGTAGATCATGTGAACAAACTCCATCAAAAACACTTCAAGTATCTGTAATTTTACTGATGTTGGTACTTCTTACCTGAAACATATTACAACCCCTATACAACTGATTACATCAAGAACTGTTATGGTCCAAAGTACACCACCATTTGGCATACCTGATGATGATGGTGGAAAGATATGCTTTGTTAGCAACATGTCATCATGTATTAATAAATCAATATGCCCAGAAGATCAAACCTTTATTTTCTCAATTATTTCATCTGTCATTCCCCATATCCCTTATAAATAGTCTTTCTGACTAGGTAAGACATGCCAAAAGAAGTTTCTGGGGCACAGCCTTCAAGAATTGAAACCTTGGGGGACAGTTAGGTGGAGCAGTGGATAGAGCACTGGCCCTGGAGTCAGGAGGACCTGATTCAAATTCGACCTCAGACACTTAATAATTACCTAGCTGTGTGACCTTAGGCAAGTCACTTAACCCCACTGCCTTGCAAATCTCTTCCCCCAAAAAAAGAATGGAAACCTCACTACAACATTGAAAATAATTAAATACTGCTTTTAAATAAGGTCAAAATGTGGGTAATATGTGTCACTAATAACATTCTACTTTAAGAATATACCCAATAAGTTTAGCCTCTTTCCCTCACAGTTTGAAATGGACAACACTTATATGAAATATGTCTCCAAGATTTTAAAAAAAAAAAAAGGTGGTCTGCTCACAGGCCTGGTGGAAAAGCAGTCACACAAGTAACCATAAATCAATAGTCATAAAGACTGGTCAGAAAGGATTTAAATGAACAAAACTTCCAATAATAATAATAATACTCAACTTTGTCAAACTAGCAGCACTCAGTGACATCAGATATAGCACCATTCTGACTTTGTAAATCAACACAATGGAAAAAAATATCTTCAAGATTACAATAAAGGAAACTACTTCTAGATTTCAATATGTTACATTTAAAAATTCTATTAGAAAAAAATTTCAGAAGTTAGAATAAGTTAGACAATTAAAATATCAACCTTATACTAATAATGTTGAGGCAGCTACATGTTGCCGGCTTGCTCTCAGCAATCACTATAAATCTTGCTTATAAAAAGTAATGCATACACTTGCAAAGTCTCTATACATTTTATTATTTTATATTGTTCTATACTGCTTTTCAAAAGGTTTGTCAATTTCATTTCATGTTTTCCAAAAAGTCAAATGTAAAACATTCCAAGAACTCATCTATATTTCATTTTCATAAACAGTAATACAAAGTTTGACTTCTTATACTTTTTGTATTTCTTTTATATTAGGAGAAAGAATATATAGAGTAGCATGTGTGAATAGTCTTCATGGAGTCACGAAGATCTGACTTTAAATTCTGCCTCTGACACATTGACTCTTTGATCATAAATAAGTACCTAATATTTCTTTTGAAGACTTTTCGTAACTATAAGACACAGAGAAACTGCTGTATTAGTGAATAGTGTTTGTTCCTGGGGAGTTTTCTACTCTAATATAATCAACAATGTGGGAAAATGTTTGAGTTATTTTTCCCTGTGTATTTTATCAGAATTTATTTGTTCTGATTAAGTACAAAAATATCAATAGTTTAATATCTGATTGCAGAGAAGTATATAGTGCATATAATTTTTATATATATTTAGTTCCATTGTTATTATAAATTCCCTTTAAAATGAGCACACACCTGGGCATTCCATAAAAACACAATTCCATCATCTCCAGCAGATGCGAATCTGTTGAGGAAAGAGAAAAAGTGAAGAGATTCATAAGTGATAAGTACAAAGGATATATCTATTATGATATAATTGCTAGAGTTACTAAGCCTCCTCAATCCCTATTAATGATATTTTGATTCACTAACATTCTCAAGTACAGATAAAATTCCATTATAACTAATTGTCTAATAGTAGAATAAATATGGTTATAATGAACACATTACTAAAAATATAAAACAAAAGTTGGACTAGGTCCCTTTGTGCTCTAGAATTCTATTATTCTATGAAATCTGTCTGCAATGAGATGAAACTGAACCAATGCCCAGTTCTTCTGTTATGAATTAATTTCCCAAAAGGGGAAAGAAGTAGTGTCTGAGTAAATGCATTATTTCTATTCATTTTATAGAAAGATTTAAAAAATCTAATTGTATGAAGCCATTCCTACTCCTTTACTCCTGGACCTTTGGAGGTATTGCTGTTTTCTTGGAATAATAGAGGGGTTTAAAAGGTTAGTAGAAAACTATGAGTAATTGTGAAAAAAGCTAGAAGTGCTCAGTCCCCTCCAATTGATAAGCTTCATAAAGGATTCAATATTTTCTTTCAATGACAAAGAATATCTGGTATGTGAACAGAGTCTATGGAAATAATCTGTTGTATAGGACTACTAGTTATAAAATGAATGAAAAAAGGATTTAATTAAGTACTTAATACTCACTAAGCACTGGGGATACAATACTAAAGCAAAAGTTAACACAGTCCAGGTCCTCAAGGAGTTTCCATTCTAATAGAGAGTAGGAAGTGATGACAGCTGGAGTTTGTAGTATAGAAAATGATGGACAAGGTAAATGGGAGAATTATAAGGGAAAAGACTAATACTTCAAGGTACAAGAAATTATTGGTTTGGGTATTTATTTGATTGTGATTCTAGAACAGGAATGGAAGGAGAGGAGGCATATATAAATGTTCTATCTCCCCTAACACACAGCAAAGAGCTCTGTTCACAGTAGGTATTTAAAATGATTTCTTCAACTGAACCACTGAGATGACCAGGTTTATTGCATTATCCAGTTTTCTATAGAAGAATTCATCATTGTGTTCTTTTGCTGAAAGCACATCTGGGGGTGAAGGAAAACAAGTCAAAAGTATAGCGAAACGGGACTAGGAAAGTTACAATTTGGTAGACTGCAGAGCAAGAAGAGAACCTGTTTACATTAATGGGCCAAGTAAGATGCAAGAGTACAACGGTGAGAGTTTAGGTCATGAGAAGGTTAAGGTAATTTTAATGATACAAAATCTGGTTTTAAACAAATCAAAATGGCAGGGCAGCTCTTATAGATTTAGTCATGAGCCCCCAATGTTGTCTCACATATTAGAAGATGAGGGTGAAGGGGTGAGGTTTTTGCCTTTCTTTATACTCAGAGCTTAGAACAGTGCTTGGCTAGTGGTAAGCAATTATCAAATATGAGTTGATGATGCAGAATTTTTTTTATAATGATATTTTTACTTACATTAACAAAATCAACAAACTTCACCACTTCAGTCTTAGATCTGTGATATCTTTAGTGTGGATAATCCATCAAACAACAAGCATTTGTTAACATAACATTTACTATGTGCTAGGTAGACACTATACTTAGCTAAAATACAAGAAAAGGCAGTTAACAGCCCTTGCTTGCTCTTCAAGTTTATATTCTTTTTTTTAAGTGTTTTTTTTTTGTTTGTTTGTTTTTTTGGCAAGGCAATGGGGTTAAGTGGCTTGCCCAAGGTAGGTAATTATTAAATGTCTGAGGCCGGATTTGAACTCAGGTACTCCTGACTCCAGGGCCAGTGCTCTATACACTGCACCACCTAGCTGCCCCTCAAGTTTATATTCTAATGGGGGAGTCAGCGTGTAAATAAATAAGTAAATTAAAGACACACAGAGAGAAGATAGAAGATAACTTTCCTCACCACTTACTCTCCATCAGTCCCTGCTATATGGCTTTGCACTTTCTATGCTAATGCTATCCATGATTATAACTTATGACCTTATCTCTGAATACAATCAATGGGTTTTTTTCTATTCATCAATTTCCTATACTCCTTCCACCTTCCTAATAGTTCTCTCTCTTTGTCTGTCTCTCCTTTCTTGGCACTTTTTCCAATACCTGACTGATAAAGAAACTATTCTCAGTCAACTTCTCTCTACAAATTCTCTTCCTTAACAATTCCATTCATTTCCATTTTCAACTATTACTCCTATACAAATGTTTATTAAATCTATACTTCCTATCTGACCCCTCTCCCAAGCATCAAATCTTCTACCTATTTGTCTGAAACACACCTCAAATTTAATATGACCAAAATTGAACTTGTATTTTCCCTAAAATCCTCTCCTCCTTTTGACTATATTGCAGTGTAACTATTTAATCTCTCATGTTACAAATCTTAGAGTCATCTTTAGTTTCTTCTTCCTATCCCTATTCCTGTCTTTGACAATTCCTATTAAGTCCAAAATTTTATTGTTCTGATTTCATCAATATCACCCACATGTGTTTTTTTCTCAGTTCTCATTGCTACAAATAAGGTATCACATAGATTAATAAACTCTAGACTCTCTCCCTACAAATCTAACCTTTAAATTAGTGAAAGATTTGACCAATTCACTCTTCTGTTCAAAAGTCTCTGATAGTTTCCTACTTCTACTGAATGAAGTTTGAATCTACCACAATCCATCTTTTCATATTTTAAAGCTATTATTCTCCACATACTTTATGCTTTAGCCAACCTGAACTCTCCTTTATCTTTCATACGTTTCACAATTTCCTTCCTTCATGCCCATATATTTCATTACCCTTTCCCTCACTGACTTCCTCTCTTTCCTTTAGAGCCCAACTAAACATTATCACTCAAGAAAAATACAGAGTTGTATGCAGAAATACATTTTATTTAAGAAGGAAAAGGGAGGGAAAGGGGAAAAGGGAGAATTAGAAGGAAGATAGATTAAGTGATAGATGAGTTTTAAGTCAAACAAACTAACTCAAGATTTATAAAAAAAATTATAACTTTTTGAAATGGCAAAGAATAGGAATCTGAGGAGATAGCAATCATTTGGCAAATAGTTGGAACAAGGTATTTTATATAGATGTGATATAATAACATTGTGCTATAAGGAATGATGATGGGGAATATTTTTAGAGAAACCTGAGAAGACTTCTATGAACCAATGCAGAGTGAAGTAAAAAGAATCAGGAGAATAATTTGTACAATGCCAGCAATACTTTAAAGATAATTGAAAGATTGAATTAATTAGGATCTTAGATCAGCATAATGATTCCAGAGGAAATGATAAAAATGAGGTGATACAGATTAGAGAATAAAACACACATGCAACATAGTCAATGCAGAAATGTATTTTGTTTGACTACATATTGTGTAATGGGAATTTTGCTTTTCTTTCATTCTCAATTGGGTGGGGGAGAGAGAAATGGTATTTTTTGGTGAATGAAAAATTTAATTAAAAAAAAATCACATCCTCCAAGAAATCATCTACAATTGTAACTCATAAATTCAAAATTAGACTTCAATATTTATTTTTGCAGTACAAAGTAACTTAACAGGAAAATGAAATCTAAAACAATTAGGGAGAATGTTAGGGAGCATACAGTTGTCCTTAAGGAGCTCAAGTCATTAGACCCAGACAAATTATTCTAGATGGTAACCAATGTAACTTGCTTAATTACCATCAATGATCTCTGAAAGATGTTGAACAATGGGAAAGAGTTAGCAAAGGTTAAGTATTGTTCCACTTAAAAAAAAATTAATGGAAGAGTGAAGTTTATAAACTGGAATCTATAAGCTAGACTTAAATCCCTGGCCAAATTAAAGAATATTTTATTAAAAGGATTCCTGGCCAAATTAAAGAATACATTATTAAAGGGATGCTTAATGAACATCTAGAAAAAGATTTGTGCCAAATTAACTTCATTTCTTCAATCAAGATGTACTTACTATAAGGTGCCAGACACTATTTTAAGTTCTGGGGAAACTAAGACAAAAGGAAGATTGGAGTCAAGCTGTGATAGGCAGAGGAGTTTAGATTTGATTCTTTAGGTAACAGGGAACAAGTGGAGTTTATTGACTGGGGAGTGCCACAATCCGATCTGATCTTTAAGAAAATTAGTTCGGCAGTTGTGTGAAAGATAGATTGGAGAAGGGAGAGACAAGAGCAAGGAAAGCAATTAAGTTATTGAAATAGCCTCTTTTTTTAACATGACTACTAGACAACTGGATCAGATACACTTTCATTAGATTTTAGCAAAGAATTTATCATGTTTTACATAGCTGTAAATGTTCATAAGTTGTCAATAAGGAAAGTCATAATACTAAGAAGCATGTCCTTTGTGGGATTAAGAAAATTTATTTTCTTTTTAAAAATTTTTTCAATTAATAAATGCTTCTCTCTTCTATTCCTCAAATAAACCAAGAAAAATGCGAGGAGGGAGAAAGGAGTGAAAGGAGAGAAGGAGTGAGAGAAGAGAAGGAGGGAAGGAAGGAAGGAAGGGAGGGTGGGAGGGAGGAAGGAAGGAAGGAAACTTTTACAAGAAGTATGCCAATATTATTACAAAATATTAGAAAAATTCATAAAAATCCAATTTCAAAGTTTTTTTTTTTTTACCCTAAATGTGTGTCTGGGTGAAAACAGGTTAGAAGATAAAAATGGAGATGTGATTGGATCACTTTCACGGGTGGGTGGCTCTGGTTTTAAATTTATTAGGTCTAACTCCATTTCATAATTTAGGGCTCTCCTTTTCCCTTATGTACTATGTGCTCTAGGACCTTTTTTTCCCCTCCAGACTTAAATTACATCCAGTAATTAATAAATTAACCTATAAGCCCCTTCTTAGGCTTATCCTTGTCTCTTAACACTTCTGGCTAATTTGTCAGAAGCCTGGGATAAGGAAAAGGGGAGAAAGCAAAGTTTTCTTAAAATTGATATACAAAAAAAATCATTAAAACATTCATTCATCCACCACAGGAACTAAGGGAAGGAGAAACAGTAAATAAACACTTCCCTTCCTCTGCTTCTAATTTTAAACAACTTTCACTTACAGTTACAAAGATATCAATCATTAACTGTTTTATATCTAGGTCCTTGGCCTATGAGTGAGATTTCTTATAGCATAACAATTCAAATAAATCTCACATTAACAAAACAAATGGTACATCTTATGCTCATTTTAATTATAATGTCTGTGACACTTTCAAATTTATTTAATTTCTTATATGATTTTTTGCAAAGAAATGATCTGAAAAGCAGAGACTAGGATTAAGAAGGACACATATATGAAGAAAGTATTTTCAAAATGGTATAAAACAGGTAGTCAAGAAAAAGAGTACTTAAGTTTACACAGAAATTGAGAAATAAAGAAATAAATGAGTCATTTTCACTAAAAGTAGACTTTCCAAATCAACAAAGCTTGAATTCTAGACAAGTATTCCATTTCTGTGAAATTATCCTCCAACTTAAGAATCTAACAAATAAAGCATTAACTAGTTTTAAAAAAGTTCAAATACCTAATTTCTCCTTCAGTCTCATTTTTCTCCCTCCAGATAACTAGATGTTAAATATCATGACTATGACTATAGCATTTACATAAAAATATAGAAAAGCCTCAATTAGCTGAAATTCTTAATGGAGTACTTCATATAATTGAATTTTCTAGTTAACTTGGGGTTAATCAGATAACACTTTTAACTGAAAAACTCGTAGCACACCTGAAGGGCTATTACTGTGAGCAATTTCCACTGTGCAGAGCTAAAAACATGAAAAGTGTAAATGGTTAGAAGGAATCGAGCAAAATTGAAACATTTACAAGCTGAAGGCCCAATGTATTCCAAATTATGGGGTACAAGAGGCACCAACCCTCACATACTTTAAACTTCACCTTCCAATAAATATAAATGAGACATGTAGAAAACTATTATGTACTAGCAATAAGAAGCAATTTATTAAACTTTTATTAGGAGCCCAGTTATGTACTAAATACTAAAAGATATAAGTACAAAGAATCAAACAGTTACTACTCTCAAGGAGTTATTATTCTAATGGTAGAGAAAACAGGTATTTATATAAAATGTATCTACAGAAAAAATAAAAGAAAAAAAAACAAAGTAGTTCATTACAAAATGTGGTAAGATGGAAGGCACTAAGAACTGGGAGCACCAAGGAAGGTGTCCTATAGAAGAAGTCATCTGGACTTCATCTTGAAGAGAGGATGGTAGGAGGTGAGAGGAGGAAAGCATTCCAGGCTAACCTATATGATAATAAGTAAATATAGGACAAGAACTCTAGAGAGTTGTCAGCACAGCCAGAAAAAGACTCACAAAGCAGATAAGCTTTCACAGGGCCTTGAGGAATGGATCGAATTCTGACAGACAGAAGGGTGAGGGGTGAGGGGTAGGCATTATTGGCAGCTGTAAAGAATAAGCCAAGGCATGAAAGTGATAAAAACATGGTTTATTTGGGAAACAGTGAGGAGCCTAGAAGAGAATATTTTAGAGGGACAGAACAACCAGATGAAGAAACTCCTGATTCCAAAAGCAGAAGTGTCAAATAGGTAGCAACATCCCTGAGGGTTGGCAGGACTAAAATACAAGAAAACCGATATTACATTTTAAAGCAAAGTCATTTTGCAGTCACATTCAGTCATTTTCAGTCATGACCAACTCTTCATAACCCCACTGGGATTTTCTTGGCAGAGATCCTGGAGTGGTTTGCCATTTCCTTCTCCAACTCCCACTCCAATTGAGACCAGATTTGAATTGGAGAAGATGAGTCTTCCTGACTCTAGATCAAGTGCTCTATGTACTGTGGCACCACCTAAACAGCCCCTGTGTATGGTTTTGTGGCTCCCAGTTCTCTTTGAATTGGATACCACTAACCTAAAAGCAATAAACAGTTAAATGACTTGCTGAGAGTCACACAGTCTGTGTCAGAGGCACAAGTTGAACTCAGGTTTTCTGGCTTCATAACCCAACTACTGCAGAAAAGTGTGGGGAAATAAGAGTTGGACAGAATTAAGTAAGATTATACAGAGCCTTTAAAAGTAAGCAAAATATAATTAGATAAATTTTTTAAAATATATTTTTAGGAGTGGTTAGGTGGCACAGTGGATAGAGCACCAGCCCTGGAGTCAGGAGTACCTGAGTTCAAATCCAGACCTCAGACACTTAATAATTACCTAGCAGTGTGGCCTTGGGCAAGCCACTTAAGCCCCTTGCCTTGCAATAAATAAACAAATACATAAATACATAAATAAATAACTGAATGAATGAATAAGCAGACAAACAAATGAATAAACAAACAAATAAATAAATGAAATAAAATATATTTTTAAGAAGTTCTACTGGGAAGGCTTTTCAGCCAAGTGGGATGGGTTTTAAGGATTATGAAATACCAATATTAAGCTTCAAAATTTTGAAATTAAGATAAAATATGGTAGTGAAATTCTTTTTCCCTTAACTTTTACCTGTCAAAGGAAAATTATTAGAATGGTATAATAAGAACTTTGGAGCTAAAAAAGACTTTCCAGATGATGTAATCTAATCACTTCACTTCACAATGGAGATATATCTGTGTCTTTATAAAGTAATTACAAATTCATAAAACAATAAATGCAGTTTACTTCCTTAAATCTTAATATAATGTACCCAAGGCCAGACGGTTAGACTTTGTTTACTAAGTTAATAAGACAGGTATATAAGCACTCAGCTAAACTAAAAATAGGGCCTTAACTTTACCAAGATATTTTTTAGGATCATAAAGGATTTTAGATTAATAATGATTGATTTTCTTTCTATAACTACCTATCAAATTTATTAAGGTCATTCTCAATCATTTTCTGTATTCATGAGTGCTACTAACCTATCCAACTTTACATCATCTTCATACTTAGAAAAGAGTTCTAGACTTTATTCATGTCATAAAAGAAATTAAATACTATCACTGAGATTAAACCTAGGGAAATATACATAAAATAATAATGTAGTAAAGAATTCTGTATAACAAAGCTATTTCCCTGTCCCAAAGGAGGACCCAATGAAATAGCATTTTACTAATTTGGTGGCAATGAATGAAATACAATAAAGAATTCTGAATGTCAATTGCTTTCTATGTCACTCCTTTCAGTGACTCACCAGAAAGAATTTGATTATATGCTCTTTTCTTATAAGTAGGAAAAGAAAAACTAAGCTCTTGACATTTTTGTCCTTTTATCAAGTAGCAATTATCCTTCAATTGCCCTACCCTGCTCCCACCTTAAATAATCAAAACAAAAACAACAACCAAAAACCCGAAATTCTCAACCTAAGAACCAAAAAAAAAAAAAAAAGAAGAAGAAGAAAAAGAAGAAAACCAACATCACTGGCAAAGAAAAGACATAGAAAAAAATAATACAGGGGGAATGTGTTTAAAAAAAACTCTTCTAGAAGAATAGAAATAGACTTAAAGAAAGATTGAACCAAGGTCACCCAGCTACTAAGCAGTAAGCTGGTTCTCAGGTCTTCTTTTTTCAAAATTAATATTATTTCTTTTACACTGCACTAGAATCTAAGTATGGCTTAAGATTGTCCTCATCTTCTTCTTCAGAAGCAGCATTGTATAGTGAAGCAAGCTAAGGAGTTGCTGGGTTCAAATCCTAATTTTGTCACGCAAACATCACTTCAACTTTGGGACCTTGGTCTCGTTCTGTAAAATGCAGCTACTTAAGATCCAATACAATCCTATGATCTTACATATACAAGGTGCTTTATATTTTCAAAACATTTTCACATATATTACTTCATCATGGACAAATGAGCTTGGACCAGAATTGATGGGATTGGGATGTATTGGTACGGAAATCTTTGAGCCTTCAAAGATTCTCCTCTTTAAGGGTTTCACAATCATAAACTCCCATCACATTAATAACTAAATTCCCTTACTGATGTTATATGGATGTTAATCATAGAATAACAGCCTTAAAATAATTAAAATCATATATAATTCAAAGAGAGTATTGAGTAGTCAGTCTCTACTATGTGTGAATAGTAGAATAAAGGACCTCAGCAAATTCACATATAAGCAGAAAAGGATGTAGGACAGGCATTTACCAAGAATAAAAAATAATAAAAAAAGCACAAGTGTTTTTCTGGTATCCCTGATATCAGATGCTTAATCTTATTAAAAATTCAAGACAATCTAAAATGCTATCTCTGCATTGGATGAAAGAAAAAAAAATCACACTGATGAAACATGGCACCAAATGTCATCTCCATTTTTAAAGAAAAATAGATATCAATGTAATAAACTGGCTTGCCCATTATACCTCTTTTCATCATATCATACTATAGCGGTTTAATACAATTTATGCAACTTCTCCCAAAGCCTAAATTAACAATTAAAGAAGTCTTCTGACACTATCCAAATCTAGAACCCTATATATAAGGCTAACAATAGGCTATTTATTGCTACTCTTTTAATATAATCCTCTACCTAGCTCTTTTAGGATCCACTATAACTAGGTCATTTATTACTAACTTGACAATGAGACTATCCTATAAGATAGAAATAGGATTGTTATAAAGGAATTACTAAATCACACTCAATTTTATCAAGGTTCCTCCCAAAATGTACAAAATCACTTGCCAAACTACAGGCACATTTTATTCTTCAGTCTAGTGTTTCATGGGTCACCTGATTCTTTTCCAGTTATGATCACCATCCTCCATAACCTTGTCTGTTTCCTGAAGGAGCAAGGAATGGTCAAATGAGCAACAAAGAAAGCTATTCTTAAAATGTGTTATGAACTCAGTTTAGTTTAATGTGTCAAATGCTAGAGTATTACATGCAATTTTAGCACAGTCCATTTTTTGGAAGACTCTTGCTGAGGCTTAGCCTTCTTTAGTGATCTTCCAATCAATATGACCCTCACTTCATGTTCAAAAATACAAAAGAAGAGAAGAAAAAGGCAGCTGTCTGTTAGGTTGATACAGGATTTATTTAGTATCTTCAAAAACCAATCTGAGAAAATTTTCCACTCACTGATTTTAGCTGAGCCACCAAGAAAACAAGAAAATCCTTCTGCAAAATTCTCAATAAGATGATATTATCTAAAGACCTGAAGCGTGAAACCCGGATTACAACAGCTGACAAAAACTAGAATCGAATGCCGACAAAAACTAAATAAAAACATAAGAAGTGTAACAATACTAATTTTATTGAGAAAATCAAATAAAAGATATTTTCTGCACTCTGACAATGCATAAACTACACCCTTGATATAGACACTAGAATAAGTGCAGATGGTAAATGACAATTCTAAAGTATTTGATTAAATCAAGATTAACAACATTGAGTTCTTAATGCAACTTGTATTAAATATTTGCACTGTCAACACATTTCCTGTCTTACTGCTAAACACGACTTCATGAATAAAGTCCTACTGAAATTAATTTAAGAGATATTAGGAAATAGATTGAAATTTTTAGTTTCCCTATCATAAATTTAGATTTTTTGCAAATTTACAATTGCAAACTAGCAATGATCTAAAAATTGTATTTTATAAAAAATACAATTATGATAATATAATATTCTATAACAACATGATTGTCAAGAAAATTTCACAATTTTATATATATATATACATATATATATTATATATATATATATATCTGTGTGTATGTATATATAATTCAATGGAGTAATTTCCTGGGAAAATAGGGTCTCAGAGATAAAAATATCTATAATGAATTACATTTCTAAGTATTCATAACACCACTTTATTATAAAATTCTAAAGTAGTTTCCTATCTATTCTTTAAACATTTGTTCAGATTTTTAAAATTTATATTTATTTCATACTTTTATAGTCAGGTTTTTCAGTGGGGAGAGTTGTCTGCTAATTTTTTTAATAATCATATGGATAATATTCTATATTATATAATTATATAATACTCTAATTTTTTAAGCTTTGTCTCATTTGACCCTTACAACTTCATGAGATGGCTGTAGTCATTATTATTTCCTTTCTTATAAATGAGGGAGTTAAAAGTTAAGAAAGATAAAATGCCTTGCCCATAGTCACAGAGTAAATAAGTATTTAATAAGTGCTGGCTACAATGAGACTAAAACACAAGTCTATCTTGATTAAAAGTTCAGTGCCCTGCTTCTGATGATGAACATTATAAACAAAAGGTATATTCATAGGTAAATAGTTCTGGCATGGTTAAAAGTACTAGTCATAGAACAAGAAGGTCTGACATTGATGTCTTCCTTTTATTTATGTAAAACTACTATATCATTGAAATGCTTGAGAATATTTAGGGGCCATTAAAAAGGAAGCACAGGGGCAGCTAGGTGACACAGTGAATAGAGCCATTGGCCCTGGGGTCAGGAAGACCTGAATCCAAACCCAACCTCAGACATTTAATAATTACCTAGCTGTGTGACCTTGAGCAAGTCACTTAACCCCACTATCTTGCAAAAATAACAAAAAAGCAAGCATAATAGTTAACCATACCACATGATAACAATCCTGTGAGTCTGCCTCATCATTTCTTCTTTCAATCGTGAATTACTAAAATGTCCATGCCCCAAGCCACAAAACTAATCCTAGAATATTCAAAAAATTATATAATCCCATCTATCTCTTTAAACTTCACAATACTGTGGAATTAAAATGAATAGAATTCCATAAAATTTAAATATTGTGATATTTAATTGTGATCCAAGAAGATTCCCGGTTTTTTCAACAAAGCAAATCATCATGACAAAAGGTCCCTATAGTAATACTTCGACTACTCAGCATCTAAAACTCTCCTGCTTCCATATCCGAATGTATAGTTTGAAAGTTGTACAAAATGTGATTTCTGAAGCAGATATTCCCTCCAACAGTGCACACTGTCACACATCCTTGACTTCTCATCTTGTGCCGTTTCTTCTCTTTATGTTCTCTCTTAGATCCTCTCCTGAGGAGTCATTCCACATGCTCGAAACTTTCATTAAAATCTTTAACATGTTGTGGATGCCAAAGGAGCAGTCTCACTCTCCATCTGTGATCCCATGCTCTCAACCACATGATTAGCCCACATTCTTTTCCAAGTATATACTTCTTTACTAATAATTTTTAGGAATGAATAAATGAATGAAAAAGCATTTATTAAGCACTTGTTTTGAGGCAGCTAGTGACAGTGGATAGAGCGCTGAGCTGGAGTCAGAAAGACTCCTCCTGAATTCAAATAAATCTAGCCTCAGATATCAGCTGTGTGACCCTGGGCAAGTCACTCAACCCTGTCTGTCTCAGTTTCCTCATCTGTAAAATGACCTGGAGAAATGACAAGCCTTTCTAGTATCTCTGCCAAAAAAAAAACCCAACTAAACAACAACAACAACAACAAAACACTTGCTTACTTTAGTACTGTGCTAATTGCTGGAAATTAGTTGAGAAGCAAGACTGTCTCTGCTCTCAGGAAGCTCCTGTTCTAATTGAAAGAGATTTAAGTGCAGGGCAGAGGGGGAAATGACCAGAGGTTCTTAGGGCAAAAAGAAGCCCATTGCAGTAGATTCCAACTTGATTGGAATGTGCAAAGGAAGAAGCATTCATTTAGAAACAGTATCATTTTGACTAATAAAATCATATCTATTCCTGAAATTGAAACATTTGGTAATGTCAAAGCCTATGGTGGTGCCTTCAGTACTTCAGTAACTGTGGCTGCTGAGGAGACAGGGTCTACATTTAGTCAATTAACAGTTAAGAAGCATATATTAATCCCTTACCAGGCTTATTTTCTAGCAAGATAAAGAAAGGCAAAAACATTATCCCTACCTCAAGAAGGTCATATTGTAATAGGGGAGAAAATATGCAAATAGATAGCAGAAGACTATTATTAGAGGGGAAAGCACTGGTGGAGACAGGGGCAAGAGCATGGAGTTGGGAAATGGGCTCATGGGAGAAAAACAGCAAGGAGGCCAGCCTTATAGTTGGATTATTAAGTGTGCAGAAGGAATGAAACTTTAAAAAAACTGGAAAGACTTCAAAGGTAGCTGTTGAAGGCCCAGTGAGTGCTCCCCTGGACAAGGGTCACTCCCTGAACAGAAGTCAACACTGAAAATATGCTTCAAATCAGTTTGTGTCTGCCATATAATCCCTCCCCTACCATTTGACCATATACAACTTTTACTCTTCAGAAACTATGGTGCTTGGTGTAAAAATGGTAGATAGATACTTGTATAGACCAATTATTATATACATTGTACAATTTCCCAACTCTAATGCCCCCACTCTCTTTACCTTCTTCATTTCTGGCCCAATTTAATGTTCACCTTCCACAAGCAACTTCTGTCTCAAATATTTATACTGATGAAGTAATTCTGTAAACAAACATCTGACAGCATAACATAGTTTGAAAAATTGTTATTTTTCATTAATGAAATTTTTCCTATATGAACAACTGTACCAATCTCTTGCATTTAATCATGGATTTCACTGAATAAACTCCTGTAATGTTGTGGAGCTTAACTAAAACCGGACAGTAACTTTCACATTTGGTGTTCTTTACCATCCATAGGAAAGTAAGTCCTTTTTCTACATGGACCTTCACATGTCACATTCCATTATAGTGGAAGATACCTTTAGAGACCATACATCATTTTATGCCAAGAAGTCATGGAGCAATGTTATTTTTGAAGCAACATTTATCATGGAATAGTGTATGATAACACATTTTATGAAAGAATCCTTGTAAGAGAAAAGCCCTTAGATATGTGTTTTATTCTGCTATGCCAAATACTTTTTGTAATAAACAAACAATAAAGAGTAGAATCTTGGATTCTGTCAGGCAATTGTAACTGTGAAAAATAGAGGACCGTTTACAAAAAGATGCCTTGTGCCCTTTTCATATTTCCATCTACAAAACTTCCAAGAATGGTTTGGAAGGGTATAATAAAATTGCATTTTGGTTTGAAAAGTGGACCCATCCTGTCTTCTAATAAGAGTATGCAGGGTGTAAAAGGTTAACAAAAGGTTAAAATTCTACTTGTGTTGTTGAGACAATGATCCACCCAAATGTTTCCCTACTACTTCCAGGACCCCACAATGCATAAAAAAAATCACATGTGGAAAAGGATGCCTCAAGTACCTCAAAAAACTATTTCATATCTCCTGCATGCTTTCAGAATAAGCTTCTTGCCTGAGAGCTCATGGAGACACATTACTAAACTTACCTGTTGTGTCCTAGGAAACTTGAAAGATTAAAGTGCGGATTAGGTCATGTGATATATATGAGACAGAAAAAAAGGAAAATGTTGAAAATTTTTTGCAGCAAATAATTTGCAGTAATTTTCAAATTATTTAATCAATCATCATTTATTAAGTATCAACTGTGCTCCAAGCTATGGGCCCTGGGAATACAAAGATAGAAATTACACAGACCATGACTTCATAGAGTTCACATTCTATCAAGGTAAACAACTTGTAGATATAAAAGCACTTACAAAAGAACTATATATTTGGTTTGGAGGCTTTGAGCTTTGTTGCTATTGTTGGTAGGTTTTTTGTTTTTTGTTGTGTTTTTTTGTGGGAAGGTACCAGGCAGATAATTGGAATCAGGAAAGGCCTCATGTAAGAACAGGAACTGAGCCTTCAGGGAAACTGGAGAATCTAAGAGAGGAGGTGAGCAAAGGTGAGTGTATTCCAGACAGGGGAGAGAGTCCGTTCACAAGGAGATGGGAAATGCAGGATCCCATATGAAGAACAACAGGGAGGTCAATTTGACTAGACCACAGAGTGTATGAAGTGGAGTAAAAATTGTGGAATGGCAGTCTGTATCCGGGCTGTAAGGATTTAATTCAAAAGAGATGAGTCTGTATTTGATTCTGGAAGTAAGAGAAATCACTAGTGTTTACAGAGCAGGGAAGTGGCATGGTCAGACCTGTGATTCAGGAACATCACTGTGGGTTGTGGAGAGGATGGACTGGAGAAGGGAGACACCAGAAACAGGTATACTTAGAGAACAGGTTGCTCTAAATATCAAAGAACCACTTTATCACAGCATCTCAATGCTGGAAAAGACCCCAAGAACCATATATTTGAACAAGAAGCTTCTCAATAACATACCCTATGCCTATGCATAAAAAACTTTAGTGAAGGGAAATCTACTACCACCCAAGGAAATTCATTCCATTTTTGGATAGCTCTAATTGTTTCTTCCATTTTGCTCCTTATAACATCCCCCCCGCCCCCCATTGACTGAATTCTGTCCTCTTGCCTTGAAACAAATCTGATGTCTCTTGCATGTGAGAGTTTTTCAGATGCTTGCAGGGAGCTATTAGGTTACCACTCCATCCTCTTCAGAGGCACAATATCTGCAGTTCCTTTAATCAATCTATCTTTATAGGATCAAGGCCCTTCCCCAATCTAGATGCTCTCCAGCTCCTCAATGCCCTTGTTAAAATGAAGTCCTCCTCCTCCCAAAATTCTGGATATGAGGTTTCTCTAAATGCTAGATCATCCCCTTGACTTATTTTGAGTTTGCAGTTCACTAAAACCCCCAGAATTTCTTCAGATGAATCACTAACCACATTTCCTCAAATTTGTACTAAAAAGTCCTTTGTACAAATCTGTGTTTAAAAAAAGAAAAAAAAATTATATATATATATATATATATATATATATATATATATATATGTATACACTTCCTAAGTATAAGACTTTGCATTTACATGTAAAGGATTTATGATTTAAGTAGTATGGAACCTCCCTTCCCTGGCAAAGAATATAATTTGCCTATCAATTAGAGAGGTGACTGATCACATTGCTTGTAAGAGTCACAGGCAGGACTTGAACTCATGTCTTCCTGACTCCAAGTCCAGCATAGCAGACCCTTGCCATGCTGTTTCCAAAATATACACTCATCCATATTAAATTAAATTTCACCTCATTAAATTTGATTTAATGCTCTGATTCTTTTTTTTTTTTTTTAGGTTTTTGCAAGGCAAATGGGGTTAAGTAGCTTGCCCAAGGCCACACAGCTAGGTAATTATTGAGTGTCTGAGACCGGATTTGAACGCAGGTACGCCTGACTCCAGGGCTGGTGCTTTATCCACTGGCGCCACCAGGCCACCCCAATGCTCTGATTCTTGAAGATCTTTTTTGGACCCTGATTTTGTCATTCAACATACTAGTTATCCTTCCCAACCAAGTGTCTTATGACAATCTGATAAGCAATCCATTCATTCAAGTCACTGACAATAATGCTCAATAGCAAAAGACCCAGAACAGATCCATTGGGTACATAACTAGAGACCTTCCAAATTAACAACAGATCCTTAATTCTACTCTTAAGGGTTAACCATTTAACTATCTCTGAAACTCATAATATTACCTAATCTATTAGCAAACAAACATTTCTTAAACATGTATTGCATGATAGGCACTATAACTTAGCCCTAGGGATATAAAGGCAAAGCAAAAGTAATTCCTGTACCAAAGGACCTTCTATTTTAATGGGGAGATGTGTATGTATGTGTAGCACAGAGATGCTAGATACAGAGTAAATGGACGATAACTTCAGTGGGAAAGACACTAGAAGATAAGAAGACTGGGAAAGGACTTCTCTGCAAAAGGTGAGATTTGAGCTGTCTTGAAAGTCTGGGATTTTAAGAGGCAAAGTTGAGGAAGAAGAGTAATGGAATATGGGGGAGAGACAAATCAAAAGCCCAGAGACAGGAGAGGAGAATGCACTATCATATGTGAGAAACAGATAAGGTACTAATATACAAGAAGACCAGAAAGAAAGTCAAACACAGAAATTCATGTTTGATCCTAAAAGTAACACGGGGCTACTGGGATGTACTGAGAAGGGGAGGGGGCATGTGTAGCATGATCAGACTTGTATTTTGGGGAAATCACCTAGACAAGCTCTGCGGAGGATGAATCGGAGTGGACAAAGCCTTGAGGCAGTGAGATCAATTAGAAGACTACTTTAACATTTCAGCTGAGAGCTGATGAAGGTCTGCACTGGGTGGTGACAGTATGAGTGGAAAATTGAGGACATTTGTAAGAAATGTTGACGAGAGAGAAACAATTCCATTTGGCAAATTACTAGATATAAATGTAGAGTGAAAGTGAAGAGTCAAAGATGACAGTGAGAATAGGAATCGATGACTGGAAGAATGGAGGGACCCTAAATAATAATAATGAAGTTCAGAAGAGGGTAAGTTTGGGGGAACAATATCGAGTATTGTTTTAGACATGTTAAATCTGAGAAGCTTTCTGTTTCAAACATCTAATAAACAGGTACTTGGTTATGCAGGACTGAAGATACAGGACTAACTAGAGATTGACTGATATACAAATTCTGCATTCCTCATAACTACTACCTATCCTTATAGGAATTCCCAAATGGGAATATATGAGATAAGAGGAATGGAAAAGAGTATAATATCTGAAACAGAATTTTCAGAAACATCCACTGTTAGTGGTGTGATATGGATGAAAAGCCAGCAAAAAAAAAAAAAAAAACTGGAAAGGAGTGGTCCAATAGATAGAAGGACTGAAGAGAACTGTATCATAAAAACCCAGGAAGAGATGATCAATACTTTCAAATGATGTAGAGAAGCCAAGAAAGGCAGGGACTGAGAAAAGGTCATCTGATTTAGCAATTGAAACATCACTGTTATTGTTGGAGGGAGCAGTTTCAGTTGAAAGAAAGGGTCAGATATCAGACTGCAAAGAGTTTAAAGAGGAAAGGAAGCAGAGACATTGAGTATAGACAGTCTTTTCAATGAACTTAGTTAAGAAAAGAGAAGAATTATAGGATAACTACTGAGAATGGTAGGATCTAGGACTAAAATTATCTTGAATAAAATGTTCTTGGATGATTCAGAGTACATTTCAGGATCTTTCTAGTATCTCAGGATCAACAAAATAAATAATATTTACCACTATATTCAACAACCACTAAATGGAGACTTCTAGTTGAGTAAGACAGGATTGACAATAGTACTCTGAATGCAAGAAAGCAGGTATCTTTCTCAGCATTAAAATCATTCAGGTGAAACAAATGGGTGGTAGTAGTGCCACCCAAGAGCTTAATGATATATAAATAAGGCTAATTTTCAATGTACAAGAAGCCATATTATAAGATCCTACTTCATTGTCTGAAATGTCATTATCAAATGGAAAAATAACACAAAAAAAGCTTAGGATGAGAATTCCATTCCTACTGCATCTTAATGTGACCCTATTTCCCTCCAGGCAATAAGATACCCAGGCTTACTAATGTTCCCAACTCTCTTCTCAAATTTTAGTGTAAATTGAAAAAATATTTCCATCTTTTAAAAAGGTTAACATCTAATTGAGCCATGGATGATCTAAAGCTGAGGCTCCCAATATTTGCAATCTAGAAAAGCAAGGGTTGATCCTAAACAACGAAAGAGTAGACGGTTCACTCTGTAATAAGATTTGATATATCAGTCAGTCACCTAGCATTTCTGAAGCATCTATTATGTGCTGTTCAGTTTCCTAATTAAATCCTGGGCATACATAGTCCTTGCTTTCACTTGCAACTTCCCTCTCACACTGTACCTAGTGATATTACATTGTAAGCTCCATGTCTCATTTAAACTCTGTATCTCAGTCATTCCCCAATTGACAAATGGTCAAAAGATATGCAAAGGCAATTTACAGATGAGGAAATCAAAGCAATCTATAGTCATATGAAAAATTGCTCTAAATCATTACTTATTAGAGAAATGCAAATTAAAGCATCTCTGAGGTACCACCTCATACCTCTCAGACTGGCTAATATGACCAGAAAGGACAATGATCAATGTTGGAAGGGATGTGGGAAATCTGGGACACTAACACATTGTTTGTGGAGCTGTGAACTCATCGAACCTTTCTGGAGAGCAGTTTGGAACAACGCCCAAAGGGCAACAAAAATGTGCATACTCTTTGATCCAGCAATACCATTACTGGGTATATACCCTGAAGAGATGATGAAAAAGGGTAAAAACATCACATGTACAAAAATATTGAAAGCAGCCCTGTTTGTGGTGGCAAAGAATTGGAAATCAAGTAAATGTCCTTCAATTGGGGAATGGCTTAGCAAACTGTGGTATATGTATGTCATGGAACACTATTGTTCTACTAGAAACCAGGAGGCATGGGAATACAAGGAAGCCTTGAGAGATCTGCATGAACTGATGTTGAGTGAGATGAGCAGAACCAAAAAAACACTGTACACCCTAACAGCAACATGGGAGTGATGATCAACCTTGATGGACTTGCTCATTCCATCAATGCAACAATCAGGGACAATTTGGGGCTATCTGTGATGTAAAATACCATCTGTATCCAGAGAAAGAATTGTGGAGTTTGAACAAAGACCAAAGGACTATTACCTTTAATTTAGAAAAAAAAAACTTGATATCTTATGTAATCTTGCTATCTCTTATACTTTATTTTTCTTCCTTAAGGATATGATTTCTCTCTTATCACATTCAATTTGGATCAATGTATACCATGGAAACAATGTAAAGAATGGCAAATTGCCTTCTGTGGGGGGTGGGGGGAGGGAAGCAAGATTAGGGGAAAAATTGTAAAACTCAAAATAAGTAAAATATTTAAAATGAAAAAAATAAACTCTGTATCTCTCTCTTCAGCACCTACAATGGTGGCAGACTCTTAATAAATATTCGCTAAATTAATAACTAGGAGCTAAATGTAGTTGACTGATTCATATCCATCAGCCAAATTACAAATTATGACCAATTTCAAGAGGTCCATTTTTCTTTTGAAACAAATTCAACAAGTAAACAAAAATTCTCCTAGACCTTCTGAGAGGCGTCTACATTAGATAAATTCACAAAGTATAGATGATCTATATTAAAGAGTGACTTATATATAATTGGGAGAATAGAAATCCTTAATTATCCTGCCATTTCATTTATTTATGTATTTATTAAGAAAGTAAACTTTATACCCAAGTAATATGTAATATACTGATAAATATCATATTATAGATGTTAGCTTCAACTATTTTATAAATGTGTGTTGAATTGAATATAGTAACTATATAGACTAAGGAAAATGGAAGGTAAAAATTTGAATAACAGAATCTACTTCTATTTTCAAGTGTTACTATTATTTAAAGAGAGATTTAGGAAAAGCTGAGCTGGCTTCTGAAGTACTTTTTGATAGGTTCCTTGGAAACTCTTTGTAAATAATACATAAGGAGAAAGCTTCTTACCTGTAGTCATCTAATTGTACTAGAAATCTCACAATGTCTTGATGTGCTTTCAGTACTAGCAGTTCAGTATAGGGATTCTGGGTTTGCTCTTCCCCTATTGTCTGTACTGGAGACTTCTAAAAATAAAAAAAAATAAAAAAAAGAAAGAAAGAAAAAAAAAGTAAAGATAAAGGATGATTTGTGATTGAAGAATTGTTGGTGAATACTATGAATAGCTTAAAAGCTAATATTAAGAATACTAAATTTTAAAAGTCACAGAATTGCTGACTTTAAAGAATATATTTTTCCATATTTTATAATAAATATACACATTGAAGTCAAATTAATAATGCTGTAAAAGGCTGTTCACCCTTAAGAGGGCTGCTTCTGAAACAGTTGTCACAGAAATAAACTTCTTGTGGTCAAAGAAATAAAAAATTAAAATACACCAAAAAGAGTCAGAGCATTATATATTCAGGAGCTCATATAGAGCTATTTCTTCCAACTCAATTCTACATATAAACTAAGGAAGGTAAGAGGAAAATTGTTGGCAAGAATTATCCAAAAGTCATATATATTCAGAGCACTTATTTATAATTCATTTAAAATATATATTAATTTTTTTCTAAAATTTATAAACTATAATTGAGGTACATTAGAAATTACAGCAGAAATAACTGTGTTTTTGCTCTATACAGGTCAGCAAATAGCCATAATAATTAGTCGTGGTAGCATAACTATGAAGAGATTTAGGAATCAAAAGTTAAAATCAGTATTTTTGAGGATCACTTTTTTTTCTTTTCAAATCCTGTCCTAGTACTGATGAAATAGTGAAGTGAGGTGAAAACACCTTCCTACCGACCCCTTAAAACAAGAGTTTAAGAGTTGAAAAATTCTCTGATATTTTGAAAAAAATGAGTTATTTTGTGAATATTGATGATGAAATTGGTGAGGAGTCATACTAATACATGTGGGATGTATATATTAGTTACAGCACAGTAATCTCAGGTTTATATGGACAGAGGGCAAGACCATTGATATTTAGGTGTTGTTGTTTGTGTAGAATTACAAACGTATCAATGACTAAAACCTGAAGGACTAGAAATTATTCAGAATTCAAATCCACAGCTAAGAAATTATTCAGAATTCAAACCCTTAGATTAAGGTACCATTATGACCTGGGGAAAAATGGGCCCAGGCAATACCTTGCAAGGGTTTCATTCCACCAGTATAAATAGCCGGGAGGGACCAGAGTCATACAGTTCCATTCAGTGGGCAGATACTTTTCCAGCATTATTATTTCTTATACCATGACATTCATGACATTACTCTCCCAGTTCTCCTTTGTCTACTTATCTGACTATTCCTGACTCATCTCCCTTATCATGCTCCAAAGCCACAGGATTTCCCTAAGGTTGTGTCCTGGGCCCTCATCACTTCTTTTTCTACCCTCTCCCGGTGACTTCATCAGTTCTCATGGGTTCAGATATTAGACGCAGGTGACAATAGATTTTAAATATTCAGGCTCCATCTCTCCACTAAGCTTCTAGTCTGAATGCCTGTTGGACTTTCAAATACATATCTTTGAGAAATCTCAACTTCATTTTGTCCAAAAAAGAGCTTATTTTCTTTCCCAAAACTCATCTCCCTTCCAAACTTCTCAATTACTGTCAAAAGCACCATCCTCACAATTTCCTGGGTTCAAAATGCCAGCATTATGCCTGAATCTTACTCTTCTTTACCTCACAACTCCAATCGGTTGCCAAATCTTGCCATCTTTACCTCCATAATATCTGGCAACATCTGACTCTTTTTCTCCACTACATGGCCACTAACTAAGTGTTGGTCCTTAATCAATTTGTATCCAGACCTCCTAATTGGTCTTTTTGCCTTAAGTCTCTCCCCACTAAAACCATTCTTCATCCTGCTAATACAATATTCCTAAACAAGTCTGACCATTTCACTCCACTATTCAATAATTCCAACAGTTCCATATGGCCTCTAAGGTTCATTTATCAACTCTTATGTTTGATTTTTAAATCCCTTCCTAACCTGATCACAAACTATATATCCAACTATACATTATTCTCTTCTCTCAACTCCACAGACCAACCAAATTGTGTAGAAAAAAAATCCACTTAAAAAAATAGACTCCTCTGAGCAAAAAAAAAAAAAGTTTATCTTGACCTTTCTCCAGAAAAGGGCACACTCCAAGTCTCACACAAGTAGTAAAGCTCAAGGAGCTGCTCCTAATTGACAGTCAATCGAGATTATATAGCCTAACTTGATCCCCTTCTCCTTCCTATCATCACCTCTCTGTCAACTCATTGGTTAGTCTTCAGAGTTACATTCTACTTGTGAAAATTTACCCCAGCAGCAAAGAAAAGAATGAAAGGTTTTCATAAAATATTATCTCACCATCCAGATGGTGAGAATAACCTTCAGGATTATAACTATCTTATTGAAGAATATAACTTGTCTAGGAACAAGAGGAGTCTTATGAGCTTCATTGGAAAACAAGGTTTTTCTCATGGGAACAGTCTACTGTTCTCCCACTTAAGATAGTTTTATCATCAAATAGGTGACTAACTAAAACTGCAAGATCTCTCTGGAAATAGTCAACTGGTCCCCCCCCCCCCCAAACAGAATCGGGAGGGTGCCTGGCTTGGAATGCAAGGTCTCTCTCCCTTTCTTCTAAGAATAGTTAAAGAGTAATAGTCTTTGTTTTAATGATTTTTAACCCTGAGACAACTCATTAGGAATATTAGCTCTTAAGAGAGAATATGCCACATAAAATTAACTTCCTTTCATCCTCACATAGATTCCATCTCCCCTTTCCATGCCTTGCCCCCAAGAATGCAATGTCCCACCTCTCCTTGTTTCACAGAATCTCTCACTTCAAGATCTAATTCCAGTACTGAATTCTCAATCCTTTCCTAAGACATTCAAATGCTAGTGCCCTAATTGCCTTATATTTAAATATACTCAAGTGTTCTTTATATTTTTAAATGTTGTCTCACAAGACAGAATGCAAGTTCCTTCAGGAACAAGGATTTTTCATTGTTTGTCATTGTATACAGAAAGCCTAGTCTACATGTAAAAGATATATGTTTAATTGACTGATTCATGTTAAGGAATCCTGTTAGTGCCACACACAAGGAAGTTCAGATAGAAGTAGTTGACAAGCTCTAAGAGCCAAATCAATGGGAATCTATTATTACAAATATTGAATGACTCCATTATTAAGCCATGACCAGCAATGAATAAGACAGTCTGGGTAAATGAGAATTGTCATATGACTTGTATCCAGAAAGTTGGATGCAATCTCAAATTTATTTTTTAAAAACAATGAAAATTCCTACTGATAGATTTGAGCAAGTTAAGGAAATGAGTAGAACTGCTAAATAACAAATCCTTCAGATTTCCTATGAGGAATAATAAAAATAATTCAGCAAGAATTTGTTTCTAAAATTTTTAGTGTATCAAGCAAACTGATCAGTTTGGGGGTTTTTTTTGGGGGGGGGTTGCAAGGCAATGGGTTTAAGTGACTTGCCCAAGGTCACACAGCTAGGTCATTATTAAGTGTCTGAGGCTGGATTTGAACTCAGGACCTCCTGACTCCAGGGCTGGTGCTCTATCCACTGGGCCACCTAGCGGCCCCCTAAACTGATCAATTTTTAAAAACTATTATTCCCATTGATTGGGATTATTGTTATTTATAGGTTCATGGGAATTTAGGCTTAGAGCTGGAAGAGATCTTAGAGATCATCTAATCCATCCCTTCCCTCATTTGGCAAATGTGGAAAACTAGGCCCAGAAAAATCTAGTAAGGTGCTCATGGTCAGGTATTTCAAATGAACAAATATACTGAATTGTGTAGATTCTGCAGAAAACCCCCAAATAATCAATAATTTAAAAAATCACTGCTACTTGACAAGACCTTGTTTTTCAGATTTTTACCTATTTTTTCTCAAATTAATATTCAAACTCCTTTACATTTCCCAAAGTCATCAATGATTAAGGAAAGAGGAAGTTCATTAGAGCTGAACCTCACATGAAATAATCAGTCAGGAAATGACTGACTCTATTAGCAAACAACAGGAGGTTTTAAATATCAGCTGACTTTTTAGAACATTCTCAAAAGTCTTTGGGAGAAGTCATTTTTGTTGCTTTAAAGAGGTGAGCCTGCTCCATAGGCAGTCAAGTGAAATCAACTAGTGTGAATTAAGATCTACCATGTACTAAGCACTGTACTAAGAACTAGGGATAAAAAGAATAAATTAATTAAAAAATAAAATGACTGGGGCAGCTAAGTGGCACAGTGGATAAAGCACCAGCCCTGGAGTCAGGAGGTCCTGAGTTCAAATCCAGCCTCAGACACTTAATAATGACCTAGCTGTGTGACCTTGGGCAAGTCACTTAAACCCATTGCCTTGCAACCCCCCCCAAAAAAAAACCCCAAACTGATCAGTTTGCTTGATACACTAAAAATTTTAGAAACAAATTCTTGCTGAATTATTTTTATTATTCCTCATAGGAAATCTGAAGGATTTGTTATTTAGCAGTTCTACTCATTTCCTTAACTTGCTCAAATCTATCAGTAGGAATTTTCATTGTTTTTAAAAAATAAATTTGAGATTGCATCCAACTTTCTGGATACAAGTCATATGACAATTCTCATTTACCCAGACTGTCTTATTCATTGCTGGTCATGGCTTAATAATGGAGTCATTCAATATTTGTAATAATAGATTCCCATTGATTTGGCTCAAAGACCAAAGATTTGACCAGTCCTTAGAGCTTGTCAACTACTTCTATCTGAACTTCCTTGTGTGTGGCACTAACAGGATTCCTTAACATGAATCAGTCAATTGCAAAAATATAAAAAATAAAAATAAATAAAAAGACAAAAAAAGCAGTGCCAGCTCTCAGGGAGCTGACGATATAATGGGAGAGAAAACTTGCAAAACCTATATGCAGAGGGGCAGCTAGGTGGCCCAGTGGATAGTGCATGGGTCCTGGAGTCGGGAGTTCAAATGCGACCTCAGACACTTAATAATGACCTAGCTGTGTGGCCTTGGGCCAGCCACTTCACCCCATTGCCTTGCAAAAACCTTAAAAAGGCGAACCTTATGTAGACAAGCTAGATATGCAGCTAGGGTGGATAAAGAGCTGGACTGGGCTCCAGACCCGTAGGAGCAGTGTGGCCTGAAGTGTGCCTCAGTTTCCTCAGCTGTAAAGGGGGGGTCGGAGAAGCCTCTCCCTGCCAGGCCTGCTGAGGATGCAACGCGATGGCATGTGCAAAGCGCGGCGCGAGGGGAGCGTGGCTCAAGGCTCCTCCCCTCCCCCTTCGCTGCAGGGGCGGAAGGCCTCCTGAGGCGGGGGCGCCGGGCAGGTGTCGTACCAACGCGCCTGCGCCAAGCTCCAGCGCCCGGCCCGTCGCCGCCGGCGCGCGTGCGCACTGCCTCGGGCTGGCGGGGGCCCGGGAATGGGACGGGGGCTTCCCCAGGGCCGGAAGTCTGCGCGCGCTGCCCCGGAAGCCAGGCCCCCAGCTCCTGCCCCGGGTCCGAGGAGGCCCCTCTCCCCTTTACCTCGGCCAATCCCTGAGGCTCTCGGCCTCCGCCGATCAGCCACCGCAGCATCGGGGCGGAGGAGGGGAGCCGGGGCCCGGCCGGCCCGCGGGGAGGAGTCCGATCCCAGGGCTCACAGCCGCGTCCCGCGGAACTGCTGACGGCGAGCCCGGCCGAAGAGAAGCGAGGAGAGGCTTTTTGTCCCTAAGGTGGCCCCATAGCGCCGGTCGGGAGTCGGCCGCGGAGCTCCGGGCCGCGTGGGTCCTGGGGCGCGCGCAGGGACGCTCCCGCGGAAGGAGCCGGGGGCGCGCAGCGTGCACGCGAGCGACAGGAAGAAGCTCTTGCGGCCTCTAGCGGTGGCGAGGGGAGCAGCCGCCGGGGAAGGAGGAGAGGCCGGAGCCGGGGGGCCTGGGCAGGGAGAGACGCCCGACACCCCCGAGATGGCGCTCCTTCCGGCCCCCCCAGGGAGCAGGGAAGAGGCGCCCGCCACGTGGCTGACCGAGCGCGGTTCCTGTACGGAATCTGAGTAGATGAGAGGGGCGAGGCGGCGCCGGCCGCCCGGCGCACGTGCCCGCGCGCTGCCGTGGGGGCCGCTGCCCCGGATGTGAGTGCGCCGCCTGCAGCCGCAGTGCGCGCGTCCGTGTCCGCGCGGGCCTGTGCGTGTGCTCTGCTGCAGCCGCCGGGCCGGACTGGGCACGGACCTTGTGCGGCAGGCAGGGGTTTCAGTTGTGACTTCACGTGACCCTGTTTGGATTTCCTCAGTGAAGATACTGCGGTGCTTTGTCACCGCCTAATCCGCTTCCTTTTACAGATGAAGAAACTGAGGCAGGCAGGGTGAAGCCACTTGCCCAGGGCCTCACAGCTAGGTCGGATTTGAATCCAGAAGGATGGATCTGTCTGACCGGCCCAGCACACTGTCCACTTGTATATGTAACGTCTATACTACATACAAAACATGCTACCTATGTGATAATAATCATATTAGAATATATGCATGATGTAATATGCATGTTCGATGCCTACTTTAAAATAATTATAGACAGGCATTTAACATAATGTTGTATAGCCAGTCTCAGTATATTATATACATTATCTAACATATATTATTCTATAATAATAGTATGTCATAATTATTTAAAAAGAATATTATGCATGTAAAGTATACAATACCAAAACTTATACCATTTATATTATTAAATTGTATCTATATATATATATATATAAAGAAATAGGTATATTTGATGCCTGTATTAAAATAATTATGTACTTACATTTAAATAACATTGTATATACAGCCTCACTATATATTATGTTATTTAATTTACATTATTATATAATGGCTGTATTTTAGAAATATAGAATAAAGTATAATGTATAATATTACATTGTTATATGATGTTGTATATTAGAAATATATAATAAAGTATATTATGATGTAATGTATAATATTACATTATGTAATGGTTGCATATTAGAAATATATAATAAAGTATATTATTATGTAAGGTATAATATTACATTATATATAATAGAAATATATAGTAAAGTATTATAACAGTGTATAATATTACATTATATAATGGTGTACTAGAAATATATAACAAAGTATATTATGATGTAAGGTATAATATTACATCATTATATAATGATTGTATATTAGAAATATGTGATAAAGTGTATTATAATGTAGTGTATAATATTGCATTATTATGTAATGTTGTATATTATAAATATATAATAAAGTATGATAATATAAATGTATATTATAAAGTATACAATAATTTATGTATTATGTGCATATATCATGAAATATTGAGACAATATATACATAGAATTATGTGTAATAGATACATAAATACATTCATACAGGATTGTGCTCAGTTTACATCAATGGCCTGATTGTACATAAATTTAGATTGGGAGAACTGATTGTTAAATGTTTACCAACACACCTCCTAGTCACTCAATACAGCTATTTAATCCCATAGGAGCTGATGAAGTTACTTAGAAGAGAGGAAAACTTTGGGGGATGAAACAATAGATGATGATCCTGCAAAGGAAGCTGAGATAGGAGAACCAGGAGAGAGTGTTACAAAAACCCAGGGAGGAAAGTCTATGAATGTCAAATACAGCAGATGAGTTGAGAAAGATGAAGGCTAAGTAAGGACATTAAAATATGGCAATTAAGAGATCATTGATATGATGATAGAAATTATCTGATAAGAGAAATGAACAGGCAGTTTTTTGATGAAATCAAAACTACATATCATAAAAAATGCTCTAAATCATTATCGATGAGAGAAATGCAAATTACTTCATCTCTGAGATATCTTGCATCTATCAAATTGGTTAAAATGATGAATGCCTTTCAATTGGAGAAAGGCTACACAAGATGAGGTATATGATTGCAATGGAATACTACTGAGCTGTAAGAAATGATGAGCTTCTAAAAATATGGAAAGACTTGGACCTATGCAAGAAGATGGCATCTACCTCCAGAAAAAGAACTCACATGGGGTGGCTAGGTGGCATAGTGGATAAAGCACCGGCCTTGGGGCCAGGAGTACCTGGGTTCAAATCTAGTCTCAGACACTTAATTAACCTAAGCTGTATGGCCTTGGGCAAGCCACTTAACCCCATTTACCTTGCCAAAAAAAAAAAACAACTCACAATTAGAAATATGAATAATATGTATATTTGTGTATATATGTATATGTGTGTGTGTGTGTATTCATGTTAGTAGCCTTCTCTAGGATGGGTTGGGAAGGGAGGGGAAAAAATAACAAAAAGTGCATAGCAGAGAACAAAAAACTTAGAAGCACAGAAAAACTGGGTAGCATTAAAAACAATGTACAGTATTATGTAGTTTTTCAAAGAAAGGTAAAACATTCAAATTGCATTCAAATTGCAAATTTATGGTTATGTATTAGTCATTTCTTTATGTTCTGTTGTGTACATAAAAAAGAACATCAATAACTTTGGAAAGGGCACTTTCAGTTGAATGTATTAGATTATAAGCCTCAAAAATAAAAAAATTGAGGACTAATTAAGAGAACCAAAAATAGAGGCAGCTAGTATAAACAGCTTTTTCAGGAGTTGGGCTGAGAACCTTCATCCCCTGACACAAGAAACCTGAGATAGTACCCCTTCCTCCCCGGAAGCAGAGCTTAAATTTAAAACAAAGGAAAAAGGCCAAAAGGGATGAGCAAAAAACAACAAAAAAAAAAAAATCTGACCATAAAAAAAGTAATATGGTGACAGACACAAACCCAGAAGAGAACAATGTTCAAACACCTGTGGGAAAAACCTCAAAGAAAAATAGGAGAGAAGAGGTATTAGACTGACTGCCAAAATGAAGGTCTACAAAGCTGTTGTGCTGACCTCATTGCCATATGCCTGTGAAACCTGGCCGGTCTACCAGCGCCATCTCAGGAAAATGAATTGCTTTTATGTTGAACAATTGTTTCAGAAGCCTGGGAGGAGGGTGCTGAAGGTGAAACGTTTCTGCTCTTTACTGGGTTGTGAAAGGCAGTCAGTCTGGTTCCCTTTCCTTACTCAGAAGGTTCGTTACAAATGGGCAAGGGAAGAACTGGGGAATTTGCAGAATTGGTCTGGATCATATTCTTTGTGTTACTCAACATGTGTAAGATGTTTGGTTGGTTCTTTTCCTTTGTCATCAAAGAAAACCAAAATAACATCACTATGTTTGAGACAAATTACAGTGTCCAACTGTGACCGATCAGACCAATATGAGTTTGTAATGCTCTACCACAGAAAGGCACAAATGTGAACAGCTGGGGTGTTTACGCTAAACTTACAGATGTCACGTTTCCTTTGAGCTGCTTCAGTTCTGCCTTCCTCACAGAGTGCAGCACCCTCACTGATGAGGGCATGCCATGCTGGGTGGCCCTATGCCAGCATCTCCTATGCTGTACAATCAATTCTAAAGTTCTCTGATGAGACCTTCAGAGGGTCCCGGTACTGCTTCTGACTCCCTTGTGAGCGTTTGCCCTGTGAGTACTCCATAAAATACTTTTTTTGGCAAGCTGACATTCTAATGTTTTGAGCCCATCGTAGTTAAACTTTCTGTAGTAATATTAGAACATTAGGTAGTTTAGCTCGAAAAAGGACCTCAGTGTCTGGTATCTTCTGCCAAGTGATCTTCAGAATCTTCCTAAGACAGTTTCAATGGAAGTGATTCAGTTTCCTGACATAGCACTGGTAGACCGTCCAGGTTTCACAGGCATAGAGCAATGAAGTTAGCACAATGGCTCTGTAGACCTTAGTTTGGTAGTCTGACATAGTGATTAGAATTCCACCTTTGAAAGTTTGTTGTCTGGTCTTTTTTTTTCAATTACATATAAAAGTTTTTTAACATTCTTTTTTTAAATTTTGAATTCCAAATTCTCTCCCACCCTTCCTCCCCCTTCATTAAGAAAACAAGCAAATTTATACAACTTATACACATGCAATCATGCAAAACATATTTCCATATTAGTCATGTTTTAAAAAAGAAACACAAACCATCCCCTTCCCCCAATAAAACACCAATATAAATAAACTAAAAATAGTATCCTTCAAACTACACTCAGACTCCATCAGTTCTCTCTGGAGATAGATAGCATATTTCACCATCATGAGTTCTTTAGAATTGTCTTAAATCACTGTATTGCTGGGAATAACTAAGGAATTCATAGATGATCATCACACAATATTGCTATTATTATGTACAATGTTCTCCTGGTTCTGCTCACTTCACTTTGCATCAATTCATAGGAGTATTTCCAGACTTTGTGTCAAAGATTTTTAAGTGTCAAAGAGCTACCTTTTAAAATTTCTGGGAAAGGAATTCCTGCCTTAAATTATTATTAGTTAATATCTGGGATTTTTTGAGGCATCCTTAAGTAGGGGACTAGAACACTAAAATCAAGGAGGAAATAGAAGAAATTTAGAAGGATGCCAAAGAAATACTTCACCTATCCCTCAATTTCAGCAAGGGTGGGTCCTAAATGATAAGAACTATCACAAAGTAACTATCAAATAATAAAAATTACATCAACTTAATATTCAATCATCAAAGCACTACAGTGTGCCAGGCACAACCTTGGGCAAATTACAATTTCTCTGGCCTCAGTTTCCTCATCTATATAATAATACAAGCACTATCTACATTACAGAGTGGTTATGAGAGTCAATATAAATAATGTTAAGTGTTTTGTGAGCTATTACCTACTATTATTAACATCACTTATTATTGTTGTTATCAAGCAACTTCAATATTTCCAAATGTTTATCATGAAACAGGTGTTGGTACTTCCTCTGCCAGTGAAAATCATAACCCCTCTGCCTTAACCCAGTGATGTCAAACTCAAATAGAGGATTTATGCAGGATCCACATTAACTTAGAAAGTTACATGTTAACATTATCTGTATTTTATTGCATTTTTATCTATTTTGTTAAATTTTTCCCAATTATGTTTTAATGTGGTTCAGGCATACTTGGTATTATTGTGGACTTCATGTGACCCAGAGGGCTACATTTTTGACATCTGAGCCTTGCCTAAGGATTTCCAAAGTCTTTGATGATGTTCAGTCATTTTAATATCTTTGATCCCACTTGGGGTTTTCTTGGCAAAAATACTGGAGCGGTTTACCATTTCCTTCTCCAGTTCAGTTCATTTACAGATAAAGAAACTGAGGCAAAGAAGGTTAAGTGATTTGCCCAAGATCACATAGCTGCTGTCTAAATTTGGATGTGAACTCAGTTCTTCCTGACTCCAGGCTCAGTGTTCTATCCCCTGTGCCTTCTAACTGCCCCGAATGTCTTTGTAGAAGTCTTGATAAGTTTCAATAGCCAAAAATTTCATCACTTGCTGATCAGTCTTTTACAGTGTCATCACAACACCATGAATTAGAAACTATCATCTATACTTATAATTATGAGTTTTTAAAAATTTCACTAAGACCAGTGCTGAGCCATTCTGCTACTGTGGGAACATTGTATCCAACTGTATGATGATTAAAAAAGAAACAAAAAGTGCAAGAAATAATTATAATAGATGGTTTTTTTTAGGAATCCAGCATCAGTATGTCTTAAAAGTATATAAAACAGTAACTTCAACCAGACTGCCATGTATAAAGACTATTATTCTTAGAACCAACATCATAAAATAATAATGATGACTAACAAAGAACTGGAGAAAAAGTAGATGCCCATTAGTTGGTGATTTGCTAAACAAATTAAGGACATATAAGGAACTATGAACATGATGAACACAGAAAAGCATGGAAAGAAATGAACTGATACAAAATGAAGTAAGCAGAGACAGGAAGACAGTATATATACATATATATATATATATATATATATATATATATATATATAGTGAAAGTATCAACAATATAAATGAAAAGAACAACCCCAACAACAATGGGTAATGTGCATATAATAATTTAAGGTTTGCAAGAGACTACATTTGTAATCTCATTTGATCCACAAAACAATCTAATCTGATTCATGAAATGATTAAGTCTGAGCTTGGTTCCAAAGTAGAAGAATTAGAATCTCCATCCTACTCTTTTGCAGAATCAAGATCCACATGTATGAAATATTGCATATAATGTCAATTTTTTTCTTTATATTTATTTGTTTTGCCAATTATTTTCTCCTTTTGTTCATTTTTAAAAAATTCTTCATTATAAAAGTTAGATCTCTGGGAGGGAAACAGATTTAGAGAAAATATAAGCCAAGTAGAAAAAGCATAGCAATAAAAATCTATTTTTAAAAAAAGATATGATAAATAGTATTTATAGAATGCAGTGCAAATTTTATATATATATATACATATACATGTATATGTTTGCATACACATACATATATTTAAAATCTTAATTTGACCTTCATAAAGAATCCTGTGAGGTAGGTGTCAATATCCCATTTCATAGAAGACACTGAAAAGTTTAAGTAACATTCCCAGGGTCAGACAGAGAGAATGTCTATCACTATTTAAACTCAGGTCTTCCTGACTTCAAGTTTTACACTCTATCCCCTACACCACCTAAATACCTAAGAATTACTAAATTTGTTTCATCTACTAAACAGACATGTCCCTATTTAACATAAAGTATCAAAAGTGGATAAGAGAAGTCAATGTTATGAAATGCATCTAATCTCTAAGCAAATTATCTCCATTTCTTTTCTTGTCAATCTATTCTGAACACTGCTGCCAGAATCTTCTTTTTAAACCACTTCTTTCACTACTCTACTTCCCCAAAACCTTCCACATTATCTTCAGAATAGATTCCAAACCTGTTATTCAAGGTCAAAGTCTTGATGCATGTAAGAACCTGCCCCTCCAACTAGTCTTCTTATTATCATGTGAGTATATATTGTGCTTTTCCACCTTTATAAGACCATGGATTTAGAAAGAAGATACAGGGTTCTCAAAGGTCACCCTTAATTTGACAGATTAGGAAACTGAGGCTCAGAAGATGAAAGAATCTACTCAAGGTCACATAAATAGAAACTACATTCTTTGAACAGAATCAGAATACCACTTCTAATCCACACTCTATTATAGTCTATGATATTAGGCAAGGCTTTTAACTACTCTGTGCCTCAGTTTCCTTATCTATGAAAAAGGAGTTGGACTTGATGACTTCTGAGATCTGTTCCAGTTGGGAATCTACCAAACTAGAACAAACTCTACAGCACCTACTTTGCCTCTTCACTTCAAATCTTACCTATCCTTAACCAAGTCCACTTCCAAACTCAGATCTTCTGTGAAGCCTTTCCTCATACTCTTGAATTTTGGGGATTCCTCCCTGCTCAGGAAATCATATCATTTTTAACATTTATTTGAAAAAGAAAAAGAAAACACACACTTGTTAAATGCTTATTTTGTGCCAATCGTTGTGCTAGGGTTACAAAGAAAGGTACCAACAATCCCTTTTCTTAAGGAGCTCACAGACAATTGGGGAAGATGACCTTGAGTAATCACAAATAATCTGTAGATAAGATACTTTGAAAGTCTTCACCAGAGAAGAAAAAACTAGAATTAAGGAAGATAGGAAATACTTCCCTGTAGAAAGTGGGATTTTTAACTAAGACATGAAGTAAGCCAGGGAAGACAGGAGGTAGAGATAGAGGAGGTTGTATCTCTTTTCTTCCCAACTGAAGGATAAAGACTGTAAGGTATCCCTTGTGTTTTCCACGGTCCTAATTCCTGTGCCTTCTAACATAGAAAGTATTCAAATGTTTGTTAATACCTGTGATCTGATCAATATCCCATGAGGTAAAGAGTACCAAAAGGAGCAGTAATCTGCCTTGGCAAATGTCAGGCCAAGCTGCTAACCAAAAGACAAATCAGGCAGATACAGACCATGATAAGATTCAATGTGCCTACATCTCCTTTTCTTTCTTTTTCGAATGAAACATACAAAAACTACCTTTGGTTTTTTTTTAAAAAAGGGAAGCATACATACTGCAAACAAACACTACCAAGAATACTGTTATAGGGCTATCAGATTAATAGCAATAATAGCTAGAATTTAAATAGTACCCAAACATGTGCAAAGTGATATACATATAATAAATAAACACATAAATACATATTTATATGTATATATGTTATCTCATTTGATCTTCCCAACAACCCTACCATATTGGCATTGTTTGATTATCTCATTTTACAAAGGAGGAAATTGAGATAAAGACAAATGTCTTCCCTGTGATCACACAGGTAATGCAGATCTGAGCTAGGATTTGAACTCAGGCCTTTCTGCCTCTAAGCCCAGAGTACTATCTATTTTACCATCTAGTACAATGTATTGTGTGATGTGGATTGTGTAATAGAATGGGTTAATCATCTCCCATTTTGCATTGTTTCAAGGAATGTATTTTAATATAGCTTCATAGACAAGCACATCTACTTCACAAAAATTAGATAAATACACATGCCCCAAAGTGATACAAAGTAACAACAATATTGTAAGATGGCCAAGCTATAAATGCCAGCTTTTCTCAGCAATACAGTGATCCAAAACAACTTATGATGAAGAATAGTATCCATCCCTAGAAAAAGAACTGAATATAGATTGAAGCATGCTTTTTAAATTATTTTTCTTGAGGTTTCTTTTTTAGGGGCAGGGGCAAATCTATGTTCTCTTGTACAACATAACTATTATGGAAATATTTTGTATGACTGCACATTTATAACCTATATCAAACTGCTTGCTTTCTCAATGAAGAGGGTGGGATGGGACAAAGGGAGAGAATTTGGAACTCAAAGTTTTATAAATGAATATTTAAAATTATTTTTACAGATAACTGAGAAAAAGGAAATACTAAATATTTTTCAAAAGATAAGAAAAGGAAACAAAAAACCATACACCCCACTTAAGGAGGATATATATAAAGAGTATCTCATCTTATTATAACTATCAGATATTGTTTATTGAAAGGACAATGCTCCTTTCAAGGTATCTCTTACTTTTTTTCCTCAAGAAATGCACAAATGCTTTCTCTCTGATTGACCTCTCTCAGACATACTCCATTCCACCAACATTTCATGAGGGTTTCTTGCAAAATAAAGGTTTTTGTTCAACTGAAGATTTTGCATTTCGAATAAAGAGTTTAGAGTACATTACATGGAATAGGAAGAATACAGTAGAATTTTAAACTGAGTTTCCTGTCTCTCTATCTAATGGCTTTTCATTCATAATTATAGTATTTGTAATGAGTGCATTGGTGGTGACAGAAATCCACCATAACATATTCCATTGTCTGAATTAGCTGCAGACTTTTATTTAATAGCTTATTAATCAACCACAGTCAGTCAATAGTGTATCATATTAAAGCTCTGAACAACACAAGCAAGGCACTTTTATTTTCTCCTCATGTTATCCATAGAGCAGTCTTTAACAATATGAATCTGTTCATACATCCATCTACAGTTCTATTACATCTACAATTCTATTAGCAAAGGTCGACTTAGGTTAGCTTACTGTCAGAACCTAGAAACTTGCGGGAATAGATGAGCTTAAATGGTTTACGGTTACTATCATGGTGACTGTTTAGTATTCTGGTACATAAAACTTTTGAAATATTAAATCTATTTTTAATCATAATAGTTTCCTTTAAGGCCATTCCACCTCCATATTCTCTTTCCCTTCCAATCCATCCTTCATACCTCTGCCAGAATAATCTTTTACCTATAGATCTGATCACATCCCTCCTTTATTAAGAAATCTGCAGTGGTACTATGTTCATCTTTGACTTTTCCCTCTCCTTTACCCTCTCATATAATTACTTGCCAGAAGAGGAAAAATGTACCTATTAAGTCAAGTTGAAACTCTTCTGCTTGGCATTCAAGTCCCTTTACATCTGGTAACATCTTGCCTCCTGGGCCTTGTTCTAATATTACTCTCTTCCACACAACTGATATATGTCAGCAAAACTAGGTGTTTCTCTGCTTCCTTTATTCTCGTGTCTTTGTGCAGGCTATTCCCAATGCTTGTATAAGGCTGTTTCTCCATCTAAGATATTTATGTCCACTAGAAGCATGATAAATATCTCTGACTGCCTTACCTTAAGGAGAGCAAAAGAAAGGCCTCAAAGACTGGGCACTCTAGTCACTGAGAGGGGTACTAGACTAAAATCTTTTATATACATATATATATATATATATATATATATATATATATATATATATTATATATATGTATGTATATATATTTCCTGGTCACTAGCACATAGAGGGAGAAGGTAGCCCCATGTTTACCTTTCTGGTTTGGCCCATTCCTGTTAAATGCTGGTTACACAAAGGACTATCACAAATAGAAAATAATGAATAAAACTACTTATCCAACAAAAACACAAAACAGTAAGGGAGTTAAAATTAAAAGAGAAAATTTCACCAGAAAAACTGACTTGTTGGTTGATTGCTGTCCTTTGTTCTCAAGGAGAACCAAAATGACATCACTACACTAGAGTCAAGGCACAGTGACTGATCCAACCAATATATAACAGAAGATTATACATATAGTCCACATGAACATTTGGAGTGAAAATGTCTCCAAATTTATGCATCTCACATTTCTTTTGAACTACTCTAATTCTGCTTTTGCTCATAGAGCACACAGTCTTCATTGATATAGGCACACCATTCTGGTCAGTCCTATGACAGTGTTTCCTATGTCTCTTAATCCAGTCTCTTCTTTAGAGAGTGTCCTTGTATTGCTTCTTCTGACCTCCATGTGAGTGCTTACCTTTTGTGAGTTCTCTGTAGTCATTTAGGTAAATGTCTGTTTGGCATTTGAATCAGCTCACTGAGGTTGCACTTTCTACAGTAGACTTTGAATGATTGAGTCTAGTACTTTATCCTGCTAGATGATCTTCAGTATCTTCCAAAGACAATTCAAATGTAAACAATTCAATTTCCTGGCATGGAGCTGATATTGTGTTCTTATTTCATAGACATACAACAATGTGGTCAGTACAATAGCTCTGTAGACCTTCAGTGTGGTAATCAGGCTAATACCTCTTCTTTCCCACACTTTCCTTTGGAACCTCCCAAATACTGAGCTAGCTTTGCCTCAACCTCATAATATATATGTACTTATATACATATTTCTCCATTTGTGGTAACCAGTGACTGCACATATGGATGGTATGGTGCTGACTGGCGAAGAACCTTTATGTTTGGTGTCAATTGTCATGTCAAAATTATCACAAACAACAGAATTGATCCATATTCTTTTGTATCTCAGCCTTAGAGGTTATATTGAATGCATAATCATCAATGAACAAAAAAGTCACACACTCTCCCTCTTCTTTCATCTTGGCATGTAGCCTTTTCAAGTTAAATACTTTGTGTGGTAAATGATTTGTGTTGCATTAGTGTGGTAGCTGATTTTGATGCCCTTTTCATTCTTGCTGTAGATATTTGACAACATTGCTGAGGATATCATGCTAAGAAGCATGGGAGCAAGAGCTCAGCCCTGCTTCACTCCCTTAATGACTGGGAAAGCATGAGAGCATTGGATTATCCAGAATCTGGGCAAGCATGCTGTTATGAAGGGGGCAGCTAGGTGTTGCAGTAGACAGAGAGAGCACTAGTCCTGGAGTTAGGAGGACCTGAGTTCAAATCTGACCTGAGATACTTAATAATTACCTACCTTAGACAAGTCACTTAACCCCATTGCCTTAAATAAATATGATTTAAAAAAAACATGCTGTCATGATGTATGTACAAAACTGATAGACTTCTCTATGAAACAAAATTTTGCCATAATTTCCACAAGAATGAATGAATTCTTCTGATGGAAGCAAGGTGAGGTCTCAGTTTGAACCAAGGAGAAAGACCCCAATATCACCCACAGAGAAATTCCTCAAAGAATCTGAGAAAGTAAGCTGGAAATCAGGAAAGTGTTAAGGAGTCAGCTTTCTGTACATGACTACAGCTTCCAAAGTCTTTTTTTTCTCCCCTAGAATTACTCCTAAAGAATGTCTTTTCCTGGAGTTCTGACTTGAAGATTGTCTGGAACAACTCCCTCATGTAGGGTCCAATCAGCATTTTCTCCATCTATTAGGAATCACATCACACAGGTGGTCCATAAATGCCCCCAAAATGGCTGGAAACCAGGTTACTCCTGGAATATCTTGCAGCTTTATCTTCTGCTGAATACAAGTCTAAGAGTTTATGCTCCATTAGAAGACCTCGGAGAGCTATGAAACATTTATGAGTAGGAGGATGACAAGGGCAAAGATTACTCAGCTAATAATGATGGACTGGAGATGGTATGGACTAAAGTCTAAAATCAAGAAGACCAGTGAGACAATAATATAGTCAAGAAGGAATGAACCTAAACCAGGGAGGTTCCTGCAAGAATAGAAAGATGGGTATGTGAAAGCTATTATAGAAGCAGAATTGATAGATTTGGTAATTAATTGAATGTGGGAACAAGAGAAAGGAAAGGTGACAATGTAAAAGATTATACTCTACATCTACAACTCAGTTCCAATATGAAATTCCCCAGTAAGTGTTTAAAAGGACAACGATCAACAAAACTTAAAGGAAACAACAATAAATGTTTACATTCAGTCTAGGACTACATAAAAATATCGCCAGAAGCCTGTGTACAATTCGAATGTGGATGTGGAAGGAATCCTGAAGCCAATTCAATATCTAGTTTTTCTTAAAAAAAAAAAAGAGGTTTGAAATCAGCAGAATCTTGACCTTGGCTTGTCATTGTTGCAGCAGGAGACAAAACTATCCCTCACTAAGTCATTTGGGAAATAGACAAAGATACCTCCAACATAGGATAGTGTGTGTGTGTGTGTGCATGTATGTGTGTGCATATGTGCATGCTTGAACCTCAGGCTCTCTAAGATGGGATTTGAAGCAGAGAAGCACAACACCCAAGCATCCTAAACCTGGGGCCTCCCAGGAATCTTGAAACTAGTGCAATCCCCCAAATTCTATGTCTGCACCAAGTTATTGAAGAGCCTAAAAGAAGGGGAGGGGAAAAAAAAACCTTACACAGCCAATATAATCTCCAATAACCAATTAGAGCCTATCAGTGTCTCAGAAGAGACAGAATCAATTCTCAGATGATGATTGTGCAATGAAAAAGGAAGTGAAAGAAAAGAGAGGCAGAAGTCAGGAATAGTGGGGGCCTGTTTCCTAGTTCTGAACCTAACTCCCTGTCTCAGGCCAGGACTATTAACAGTGATCAAAAGGGGAACCAAGAACCAACCACTCTATATGGAATTTTAGTGTCCAAACTGTAACAGGAACAGGAGAAGTCAGGGCATTGCCATCTTATACAAGAGTATAGAGAAAAGGGAACTTATCCATGAACTTATGGAAGTTATAACTAAATAGAAGAAAACTCTGGATGCAATGAAAAAAAATACTATAAATTAAGAAAAATCCAAGAAGATGAAATCTGGAAGAGGAGTGTAATTCCACAATTAGCTTAAGTAGATGCTCGGGGGAAAAAAAAGAGTAACTTAGCAACAAGTGCCCCAGAAAGCAGAAATGAAGTAAGAATTTTAAAATGAAATTTGAGCTCCTAAGGAAAAAATTGGAAAGTTATAAATAATTAGAACAGAAGGCAGGAAGCATGATTCAAGAAACAGACTCCTTGAAAGATATTATGAAATTATCAAAATTCAATGGTTCAATGAAGCAACAAACAATAATAGAATAAACCAAAAGATTGAAAAATTAGAACATATAAGGTTTCTACTCCAAAAACCAACTGATCACAAAGACAGATCAAGGAGATATAATTTAAGAATCATCAAACTCTCCATAAACTATGAGCAAAGAACTCATAAACAAAATATTATTAATATTTTAACAAATATTAAAACTGACCAAATCTATTAGAACTAGAGGCAAAGTAAAAAGTTGTAAAAAAATTCATTGGGGGGCGGAGCCAAGATGGTGACAAGAAGGGATCCAGTCTTAGGAGCTCTCTGATAAAAACTCATAAACTAAGGACTCTAACTAAACTTTCGAGAGACAGAACCCACAAAGGGACCCAGTGAGGCAGTTCTCCTACTCGAGGTAACCTGGAAAAGAGCAGAAAGGTTCTGCTCCCCCGGGTCGGAGGGGCAGCCCACCAGAGGGGTGGCCCACCAGAGCCAAAGAACTTCAGCCTCCCGGAGGCAGCCCCAGGGAGCTGGGAGCTGCAGCTCACAGCAGCGGGGGAGTCTCCTGAGCTGCACCCCGGGGAGCACCGGCACAAAGTGGGGGAACAGTGGGGGACCCCTACCAGAGCAAGCACGTGGAGCCCAGCCCTCAAGGTCACACAGCAAGCAGCTTGGTCTTTCCCCAGCCCAGATCAGAAACAGAAGCAGGTGGAGCCAGTAGGCAGGAGCCTCCAAGGCATGAGCCCATTGAGCTGAGGGAGGGGAGTGAAGAGAGAGAGAGAGACTGCCCAGCTCTGTCCTCTGCCTCTGGAACAGGACTCTGGGGCTCTGACCACATTCAGATCCTGATCCCAGTCTAGGCCCCCCCTAGAACAACAGGGCCCCCCCACCTCGGCCCCGTGGCAGAGGGGGGCGCTTATGGTCATTCACAGACCAGGAGGGAGGACAGAACCTCACACACTGAGACCCTTGTGGGAGTGTCCCAAAAGCTCAGGAAGCACCCCCAAAAAACAGGCTTAGGCTGGGAAAATGAACGAAGAAACAAGAGGAAGACCATTGAGAAATATTTTGCAAATGAGCCCAAGAAGGATCAAAATACTCAGTCTGAAGATGAGGAAGCACAAGCTCCTGCATCTAAAGACTCCAAGAAAAACAGAAGTTGGGCTCAGGCTATGATAGAGCTCAAAAAAGACTTTGAAAATCAAATGAGGGAGTTGGAAGAAAAACTGGGAAAAGAAAGGAGAGAGATGCAGGAAAAACATGAAAATGAAGTCAGCAGCTTAGTCAAGGAAATCCAAAAAAATGCTGAAGAAAATAGCATGCTAAAAAACAGCCTAGGTCAAATGGATAAAACAGTTCAAAAAGTTATTGTGGAGAAGAATGCCTTAAAAAGCAAAATTGGCCAGATGGAAAAAGAGATAAGAAAACTCTCTGAGGAGAATAAATCCTTCAGACAAAGAATAGAATTCAGGGAGATTGATGAATTTACCAGAAATCAGAAATCAATACTTCAAAACCAAAAAAATGAAAAATTAGAAGAAAATGTGAAATATCTCACTGAAAAAACAACTGATATGGAAAACAGACTTAGGAAAGATAATATGAAAATTATTGGAATATCTGAAAGTCATGATCAGGAAAAGAGCCTTGACATCATTTTCAAAGAATTACTACAGGAAAATTGCCCTGATATTCTAGAAGCAGAGGGCAAAATAGAAATGGAGAGAATCCACCGATCCCCCCAAGAAAGAGATCCCAAAAAACCAACCCCTAGGAATGTTATAGCCAAGTTCCAGAACTCCCAAGTCAAAGAGAAAATATTACAAGCAGGCAGAAGGACACAGTTCAAATATCGTGGAGCTGCAGTCAGGATCACACAGGACTTAGCAGCAGCTACATTGGAAGCTCATAGGGCTTGGAATACAATATACCAGAAGGCAAGAGAGCTTAGAATGCAGCCAAGAATGAACTACCCAGAAAGGCTGAATGTCCTCTTCCAGGGAAAAGGATGGACTTTCAATGAACCAGGGGAATTTCAAAGGTTCCTTTTGGAATGGCCAGAGCTGAACAGAAGGTTTGATCTTCAGATACAGGACTCAGGTGAAGCATGGAGATTGGAGGAGAGGGGGGAAATATGAGGGACTTAATGAGGATGAACTGCATGTATAGAAAAATGATACTGATAATATTCATATGAACCATCTCAGTTAATAGAGCAGGTAGAGGGAGCTTTTATAGTTGAAGCACAGGAGAAAGCTTAATTTGAAGATAAAATATGGTGTAAAAATGGAGTCAATAGGAAAAAAAGGGAAATGGAAAGGGAGAAAGAAAAAGGAGAGGGGGAATAGTTCAAGATATTTCACATAACAAGATTTTTTTATTACAATGAGCTATTGCAATGATATGGAAGGGGGGAGGCAAGGGGGAATGAGGGAACCTTTGCTCTCATCAGAAATGGCTAGGAGAGGAAACAGCAAATATGCTCACTGGGGTATAGACATCTGGAGTAAGAAGGAGTGGGGAGCAGGGAGAAGGGGTGGGGATGTGAATAAAGGAAGAGAGGATGGACCATGGGGGGACAGTGTTCAGATATAACACATTTTCTTTTTTACTTCTTGCAAGGGGCTGGGATTGGAAGGCCTGCCCAGGACCATAGGTCCAGGTGGATTCTGGGCCTAAGGGGTGGTATGGGGGCTCAGGGCTTCTTGGCCCCAGGACCAGGGATCTGTCTGCTGCGCCACTCAGTGACCCTACAGCAGAGTCAGAGTGAAAGGAGAGAGAAAATATAGTACACGGTAGTGGAGAAATAAGAAAGGAGGGAGTTGCGATCAGCAATGGCAACGTTGGAAAAATATGGAAGTAACTTTTGTGATGGACTTATCATAAAGAATGTGATCCACTCACGACAGAGTTGATGGTGTTGGAACAAAGACTGAAGCACATTTTTTGTTATTATTATTTGGGGGAGGGTGCAGGGCAAGTGGGGCTGGATGGCCTGCCTGGAGCCACATAGCAGAATGATCTTTGGGTGTCTGAGGCCGGATTCGGACCCAGGTGCTCCTGGCTCAAGGGCCAATGCTCTGTCTGCCACCCAGCCACCCCTACTATTATTACTATTTTATTTTATTTTGGGTCTTTTTTTTTTCTTTCTTCTTTTTGGTTTTTGCAGGGCAGTGGGGATCAGGTGGCTTGCATGTCACATGGCTGGGTGATTATTGGGTTTACGAGGCTGGATATGGACTCGGGTGCTCATGGCTCCAGGGCTGGTGCTTCATCCATTGCGCCACCTGGCCATACCTACAATTATTACTATTATTTTTTTTAATTTTAATTTTTTTTCTCTCCCCTTTACTTTTTTGCCCAAGCAAGTCTATCTATATTCATGGGGGGAGGGGTATTTTGTTTACTTGTAAACAAGTATATTTTATTAATGTAAAAAAAACATTTGTACGAAATGAGAATAAAAAAATTAGAAAAAAAATTCATTGGCCAACTCCTGAAGGTAAGTCCAAAATGAAAACAGTTAAGGGTGTTTTGGTCAAAATCCAGCATTTCCAGAGTAAATAAAAAAAAAGTTAAAGTACCAAGGAACCACAGTCAGGATCATGAAACACTTTGCTACAATTACCATAATGGAGAGGAAATCTTGGGATATGATATGCCAAAAATAAAATAGACTTAGGATCAAGAATAATATAACCAAAAACCTAAGTACAATTCTGGAGAGGAATAAAAAGAACTTTTGAGCATTTCTAATGTATTGAACAAAATTGGGTAGAATCCTAGAAAAAAACTCAGGAGACCTAAAAATATAAGCAATTGTAAGTGGTTAAATGATGCTCAGTTGCACATTTTAATAACGGGAGAAGAGTCAAATATCTCTTTGAGATCCTCATGGTCCTCCAAGGACACAATAGAAGTGAAGAAAATGAAGGACCTGAGGTTGGTTTGGATATGTTTTCATTGATTCAAAGTAGGGATACCTAACCTAAAGAAGAGAGACAGAGAGACAGAGACAGGAACAGACAGACAAAGAGAGAAAGAGAACGACAGAGAGGGAGAGAGAGAGAGAGAGAATGTAAAAGGGAGGGGGAGTAGTGTATAGATGGATAGCAATATGTGTATTACAATATTATTGATTTACTTTGTAATACTATGTGTTTTATTTTGCACAATTGGAAATATTCTGAGAAGGTATTAATAGACTTTTGATCAGGAGTCAATGACACAAAAAAGTTAAGACCCTCTGATTTTAATACACTAAAGAATAAGGGAAGATGTTCTACTGTTTTTCATACTTGGGGTAGACTTACCTGAACTGGGCAAAGCAAGTTTGAACGCACACATATGTGTGCACACACACACGTGCACGCAAATTCAATAAGAAAACAAGGAAAGAGAAAAAGGGGTTAGGAGGGAAGGCAGAGTTGAAGAAGAAAGAATCATAAGGAAAATGAACTTCATCTTCAAAGAGTGAATCATAATGAATTGTAAAAAAATCATCTGTCAATTATTTAAAAACCACTTAAAATGTAATAACTCTCACAAGACTTTGGACTGAAGAAAACAGCAGTCTCCATCATGTCTCTATCCCAAACTTACTACACTAGACACCATAAGAACATGAGATCATATATGAGAAACCATTCTATCTAGTAGCAAACTCTTCCCTTTTTCTCTAACCAGTGTATTTCCATTCATAGTCACTAACAAGACTTTGTATAAAACTCTCATCAGAATACTAGAAATATATCAAAGTGACATGAAAGAAAAATAATAAATATTGGAGATAATATGGGACAACTGAGACACTAATTCACTGTTGGTGGAGTTGTGAACTGGTCCAACCATTCTGGAGAGCAATTTGGAACTATGCTCAAAGGGTTCTCAAACTGTGCATACCTTTTGATCCAGCAATGCCACTACTAGGTCTGTAAAAAAGAGATTTTTTTTAAAGGTGGGTAAAATTCATACAAATATACTTATAGCAACTCTTTGTGGTGGCTAACAAATTGAAATTTAGGGGACGTCCATCAATTGAGAAGTGGCTAAGTAAGTTGTATATGTTTGTAATAGAATGTTATCATGCTATAAGAAGCAACAAACATAATGATTTCATAAAAACTGAAAGACTTAAACTGATACAAGTAAAGTGAAAGAACCAGGAAAACACTGTGCACAGTAACAAAAATGTTTTTTGGTGAACAACTGTAAATAATTTAACTGTTCTCAGCAATACAATAATCCAAAACAATCCCAACGGACCATGCCTCCAAAGAAAGAACCAATGTCTGAATACCATTGAAGCATTTTCTTTCTTTCTTTCCTTCCTTCCTTCCTCCCTTCCTTTGTTCCTTCTTACCTTCTTTCTTTTTTTCCTTTTTTCTTTCTTTCACAAAAATGATTAATATGAAAAGGTTTTGCCTGATTGCACATATATAACCTATATCAGATTGATCATTGTTTTAGAAAAGAGGGAGCAGAGGGAGGATGGGATAGAATATGAAAATCAAAACTTGGGGTGCCTAGGTGGTGCAGTGGATAAAGCACCGGCCTTGGAGTCAGGAGTACCCGGGTTCAAATCCAGTCTCAGACACTTAATAATTACCTAGCTGTGTGGCCTTGGGCAAGCCACTTAACCCCATTTGCCTTGCAAAAACCTAAAATAAAATCAAAACTTTAAAAAATGTGATGTTAAAATTTGTTTTTACATGTAATTGGGGAAAATAAAATATTATTTGAAAATATGTTAAAACTAACCAACTACTCTGTACCTATACACAAATGATGATCCTTATGAACTAAGCATAAGCTATCAGAGAGAGGATTAGCCCTAGAAAAACAATTTTTCCCACCCCACCTCTATCCTCAGTCATTCCCAGGGGAAAGTTGACAAACACAAATATCCAATTTTTTTTAAAGATAGAAAAAACCTCCACAACAGGGAAAGGGAAAGGAATACACATTTATGCAGCACCTACTAATTTGCAAGGTACTGTTCTAAGCACTTGTTTATAAATAACTTGTTTATAAATAAATAAAAGATCTACATAATAATTTTGCAAGGCAGGTGTTATTTACTATCCCCATTTTACAGTTGAGAAAACTGAAACAAACAGAAGTTAAGTGACTTATCCAGTCACCCAGTTGGCAAGTATCTGGTCCAGCTTTGAATTCAGAACATGCTGATACACTGTGCCATCAACTGCCTCTATCAAGAAGTTGGTGACTAGTCTTTTGCTATAGTTTAGGTCTGTCCCAATATATGGACTGTCCAAGCAGAATACATTCAGTCTGTATCTCCCCTACTAAATCCCCATGAACTTTTGAGTTTAATCATTTAATTTATGACTCTGCACTAATATTAATGGTCACACAACCAAGTTATCATCAACAAAACCATACAGTCAGAAGAGAACAATTTGCCATTTCCACTAGAAAGTGCCGTTCCCCTAATTTTTCCTCTTACTTTCACCCACTTTTTAAAATTCCCCATCCAAAGGAATTAATCAACAAATGAATATGTACATTGTCACCACATATATCTTTTAGAATTGTAGGGTCAGAGAATAGTGTTGGATATAATATTGCATATTATAGTTATCTGGATTTATTATATTAGTCCCCTCAAAATTATGATGTTCATGAGGGTTGTAACTGCATCTTACTGAATCCAATTTACAATATTAACTTTTAAAATGTTTGTTGAATAAATAAGCAAATGAATTTGTTAATTTTTTTGTTTGTCTTCAACATGTTAGATTTGAGATAACTATAGAAATTCAATTGGATAAGTCCAACAGACAGTTGGACATAAATAGGTGGAAATCATAATCATATTGTAGGAAGAGATCATTTAGTACAATTCCCACATTTTTTATAAATTTGATTCTCAGTAAAGGTCCAATAATAAATGAAGAATTTTTTTTTCTGTGAGTACACTTCAGTTTTATATACTTGTGTAGGGAGAACAGAGGGGAAAAAAACTTCGAAATAATCAGATTCATTCTGTTTTTTTTTAATTGATCTTATTTGCATTTAGTTGATTTTGTCCTATAACTGCCTGTCACGATCCTTTGCCTCTGAACTTAGTTCCGAAATTTAGCTGACCTGTAAAGAGTTAAGTTTAGAAATCAACTTCGCTTTTTAATCAAGAAGATCTGTTACCCTTAAAGAAGGCAAGTAGACACCAAGAAGTATGGTCTAGAATCTTTACATCACCAAGCTTTCCTTCAGGAATGTCTGGTTTATGATCCAAAGAAATCTGGTCCTTTGTCTCTAAACTTGCAGGTGGACTTTAACAATGAGCATTTCTTAGTCACAGAGTGTAAGGAAGGACTTATTGATAGCCCCTCGTACCCAATTTCCAATCATGTTAAACTCACCCTTTTATGATATAAACTGTGTAATCAGCCACATTTCCCCCATCTACCTAATTCTGTGTTTTCTTCTCTTGTACTTTCCAAAATTATATGAAGATAAGTAAACCCTATCTTGTGATTTTCAGTCATTGAGAGAGTCCTCTGACCCAATTTATTGGTTACTGCTACCCTAACTTGATTGTTCATGCTCAGACCATTTTCTCTCCGTTAACTTTTAATTTTCAAATATAATAGCTATTGGGGCAGCTAGGTGGTGCAGTGGATAGAGCAACAGCCCTGGAGTCAGGAGTACCTGAGTTCAAATCCAGCCTCAGACACTTAATAATTACCTAGCTCTGTGGCCTTGGGCAAGCCACTTAACCCCATTTGCCTTGCAAAAAAAACCCTAAAAATATAATAGCTATGATTTATTCTTAGGGTTAAAGAAGAGGAAATATCATCAGCTTTTTCAGGGTTTTCTAACCATTCTAGCCCTTGTCATTTTCATAGAATAGAAGAAGTTAAAAGTAATTTTCTTACCACATGTTCAGTCAGAAAGTTTTTATTTGAGGAAATGGAAGCCCTCAGGCAGGGAATGTGAAAGAAGGAGAAAGAAATAGAAAGAAGAGAAAGAAGAGGAAGAAGAAAGAAAGAAAGAAAGAAAGAAAGAAAGAAAGAAAGAAAGAAAGAAAGAAAGAAAGAAAGAAAGAAAGAAAGAAAGAAAGAAAGAAAGAAAGAAAAGTTAAATTAAATAAATCAAATAACTTGTGGACTCCAGAAGAGTTCAGAAATCAAAAGATTGTAGATGAGGCTATAATCTGAAAGCAATCTGACAGAGGATTTTCATAGCCATTTACTTTGACTTGGATTGAAAGAACGCTTCCTGGTTATTGCCTGAAAGCACTGATGCAGGGGTGGCTAGGTGGTGCAGTGGATACAGCACTGGCCCTGGAGTCAGGAGTACCTGAGTTCAAATCCAGGCTCAGACACATAATAATTATCTAGCTGTGTGGCCTTGAGCAGGCCACTTAACCTCATTGCCTTGCAAAAACTAAAAAAACAAAACAAAAAAAAAAACGGATTGATGCATCCCTTGTCCAAACCCCTTACATTTATCAACAGAATAGCCAATGCTTCCCTAAACAACAACTCATCAGAAAACTACGCATAAAACTTTTTAGATTTCATGTAAAAAACAAAATAATAGAGTTAAAGACAAAAAGGAAAAAGAAAATTATAACTGAGACTAGTAAGAGACTGAAAAATTCATTGTCTTCCCTGAACCACTACTGAAGATAGCTGTTGCCAAACATTAGGGGAATATTAGATGATGGGATGTCCAGCCAGAGGTCCAGTGGCTGATGCCCACCAGTGAATAACATTTGAAACACAACACACAAACAGGAGCAAGACCAGCAGGGCAGGATAGGCCAACATGATAAGTTCTTGGAGGTATAACTTTCCCTGCCCATAAACATATATATATATATATATATATATACATATATATATATATATATATGTATATATATATACATATACACACACACACACATACAGACACACACACACACACACATCTCCACTCCTCCACTCTCCTCATTTCAGGAAATTTTAGGTGAATATAAAGGGAAAGGGAAACTGCCCTAGAAGGGAGAACTGCCCCAAGCACAGACATGTTGGGGGAAGTAAGCCTAAAAGAACAATTTGGGATACAGGCTGAGGAGAAACTCAGCCAAATGACATTTCCTAGAAAGTTAAAAGAAAATGGTAATAGCTGCCTGTCACCTTTACAGCTGCATTTTAATGAATTGGGGAAAAGGGTGTAATCTAAACTAGTTGTAAAGGATTATCTTTAGATTAAAAATCAGAACTAAAACCCTTATATGCATTAATTTGCCAATTGATTTTTCTTAAAGTGAAAACATTAGCTACTCTTCTAATACAGACACATTTCTTTCACTAATTTTTGTTACCTATTTGTTTAATTTCCCCAAAATGATGGAAAACTCCTTAACATCAAAGATGTATTCTCTGATTCTTATATACTGCAATACTGTTCTATGATAGAGCTAATAAAGGTAAATCAGTGAAATTGTTCCATTTCACAAATGCTCAAAAAAGTTGTAGCAGCTTTGGTCCATAAAATATATCTCAAATATTATTCATTTATGTGAGTACCTGATTGCATACTCATACATGCTTCTTCATATCTATTTACTATTCTGATTTGACCAGTTCCTGAAATTCTTTCATATACAACTTTGAGATCACCTATATATTTTATTTAACTTTCTTTTTGAAAGTTAATGTTCATAGAAAATGTGTTTGTTCACAGAAAAAAAAAAGATTTCTTAAAATGTACATTTTAGATAATCATATTTTGAGTCATTACTCTTTCTATATATAAAGATCTGTGAAAAAAGGAGAAAGAAGTAGTTCCTATTTTCCTGAAAAGAAAATGGAACGTAAATGTGAGTTACTAAGGTTTTTTGGGATTTTTTTGTTTTTCTGTTTTTAAGATTTTGGTCAATTGTGATGTCACCAGAAGCCCCCAGATGGCATTATAAGCCTTGTTTTTCTAAGTAATTTATTTAAAATGCATGAATCAGAACTACCAAAAATTTACTAAATATTCTTTGATGAACATAATAACAAAAAACACTACTGTGTTGTGGTGATTTTTCCCCCCATAATGAATACATATTTTTCATTCTAAAGAAGTCTTGATTATTTTTCAATTTGGATGCTGTTTTATATAATTAAATGGTTTATCAGATTCCAAATAACAGACTCATGAAATTAAAATTTCCTGAAATGTACATTTCTCTGAAATATACAAAATGAAAAAAAATGAAATTCTTAAAAAAGAAAATTTTTTTTTGCACATGGGTTAGAGGGGATAGGAATCCTACTAAGTTTAAAGTAGGTTTAAATGACTTTAGTAAAAGAATTGCTATTTTTATGTCCAATTCCAAATTTGATTCTCTTTATGACCTCTGGAAAATTGTTTAACCTTCCAAACATTCTCTCTGACTTTCAAAGAAAGGTTAATTTTTTATTTGTTTTTAATTTAGTGTTTATAAGTTGCTATTTGAAATTTTCATGTGAATGCTACAACATACAATAAAAGTAATACTAGCACTCTTTATGATTAATATTGACCTATGGAATTAGGATATTCACTATTTCACCCAATTGAATATCAAAATAATTTAAGGATTCACTTTACTGTGATGAATAGCAAAATGAAAAATAATTATACATAAACTGGAATGTGCTGTCTTGTTATCTAGTATCTGGTAGAATGAATTTATTTAAATTATTGTCCTTAGTGTATACATATACAATCAGTCCTCCATAAAGTATTTTGATAGCTTCAAACCCATCAAAATATACTAAAGTAGCAGACACCATAATCAATTAGACTATATGAATTGGGTGACATTGATCAGACAACAATCTACATGACTTTCTAAGATCATTAATTTTTGCATTCACTTTATTTGCTAAATAATCAACATAATTAAATTGAAGGTGCAGGTTCCAAAGTACACTAAGTACTTGGTCTTTGTGCTTTCCAAATCTAATCTACCCACTGCTCTAATCAAATTATCTTTAACTTAATGTACTGAGAGATTCAAACAAAATTATATTTATTGAGAACTAATTATTTAGTATTCAACTTGAGAATAGCTTCTTGGGAATACTTGTACCAAGTTTATTTTAAAAAAGCTACAAACACATTATTGATAGAATCAGTTGTGATTGCATTTAAATTGTAAAATTAAAGGGAAAATATTTTTCATTTTTAATCTTTTTTTTGGTGAGCGTAAATTTTTGTGGAATGCAAAACTGATATCAAAACTGCAACAAAGAAACAGACAATATTTAACATTATTCACCTGAGCTTTACTTATGATTTTTTAAAATAAAAATTAAAATGTTGATTTTCTGCTCAACCTAACCAAAAAAAACTGTCACAGATTTTATTAGATTCTACCCAACTCATTACAACACCCTCCAAAAGAGAATTATTCTGAATTTAACATATTTTGTACTAAATTAAAATTCAGCATTGTCCAGTAAGTTTCCGCATTAAAAAAAAAAACACTTCTTAGAATATAGGTCTATAAATTACTTTCATTAAAGGTCACTTACAGTATTGTTTTCAGTGTGTCCATGTAGGGTCTCACTGGGAATAACTGAATAATTAGAGCACTAACAGTCAGATCAAAAAGCCAGGATAATTATCTGACTATCTCACCCTTATGAAACAAGATTACACTGTGATTGGGTTTCAGGGCAATTTAGAATTGGGGAGATTAAATAAGGTTGCACTAGTTAAATTTGAGATCAGAGGCATAACTTGAAAAAGTATCTATACTATGCATAAAACTGCATTAATAATATTTTAGTAATCTCTCTAGTACCATTATTCTAGACCAAATTATTCTAAATGGTGATTGATAATAGTTCCTCTATCTCAGGATCTCAGTTCTTTTCTTATATTAGCCCACCAGTTTTCATCCTATCCCTGAAAGCTTGGCAAATTGCAAATATTAATTTCATCTCCTATTATAGGGTATTCCATAGAAATGAAATCAATGATTGTACAGGAATGAAAATGAAGAATTGAAAGGTTTAAAATTTTGCTTTATTCATATAATTTTTTGATGTGTTAATTATTTTTATTCTTTTATTTGTGTTTTCTTCAATAAATTTTCTTTTTTTGTTCTTTTTTGCAGGACAGTGGGGTTAAGTGACTTGCCTAAGGTCACACAGCTAGGTAATTATTAAGTGTTTGAGGCTGGATTTGAACTCGGGTCCTCCTGACTCCAGGGCCAGTGCTCTTATCCACTGTGCTACCTAGGTGACCCTCTTCAAGAAAATGTCAAGGAAATTTGAGATTAACTTTTAACCTTGACATGTATTTTTTGTTATTCTAATATGAAAGACACTATAGAGTATATTAATGCTTATTTAGCATATTTTTCAACTTGATAAAATTTTAGAGATTAATCTATACATCAAAGATATCTTTGGTTAAATTATGAGAAGGGAGCAAGTAAACTTTCACAGATGACCTTCTACAATAAAACACATCTTTACAAGTAACATGATTTAGAACTATAGAGAATACAACATCTTGATGTGTTTTTTGTTTGTTTATATGACAAGTTTGACTTGGGAGAGCAAAATGCCATTTTAAAAGTTCTCCTCAGGGGCAGCTAGATGGCACACCTAGGGAACCAGCCCTGAAATCAAGAGGGTCTTAGTTCAAATCCAACCTCAGACACTTAATAATTACCTAACTGTGTGACCTTGGGCAAGTCACTTAATCCCATTACCTTGTGAGAGAGAGAGAGAGAGAGAGAGAGTTCTCTTCAAATCCAATGTCTCCTATGCATATTAAGAGAAATTATAGTGATAAATTGGTTCAATAATTCTCTTATTTTCTAGTCTAGATGATGCAAAGCAAGACACATGTTTAAAGGAGACAAACTTGGCAAAGATCTTTACAACTATGGTAGAATCTTAGAGTCATAGATTTGGTGTCCTAATTCAACCCATTCCTGAAAGGAATCATCATTATAAAATGCCTGATAAGAGGTCATGCAACCTTTGTTTGAAGAGTTCTCTGAAAAGAGAGAACTCACCATCTCTCAAAGAAGTGCTTTACAATTTTGGATTACTCTAATTGATCAGAAATTTTTTCTAGCATCAGTTCTAAAATTTCCTCATTGAATCTTCCTCTTATGGTTCCTGATTCTGCTCTCTGAGGCAAAATGGGTCTAAAGAGTCAGTCTTTTCAAAAAGGCAAGTGGAAGAGGGATTCTCTGTAGATGAGAAAGCTATCCAGATGCTATTGTCTGTAAATTGTCTGTAAATTGTGCTGAATGTATCAAAGCCCCATTTCAAGTCAAAAAAAGAATTTATCAGGCTCCCCAAAACACTATGCAACCCTTTTATTATAATTAAAATTTTGTTGTTGTTCCATATTTGACAAAAATGAACATTTCCATATACAGAAAACAAGAGGATTATACATAAAAATATGAATCTGCTATATTTAGTTTACATTTGAAAAATAATATAATAAATTCAATATATTAGTTTCAAAGTTGTTCTGCTTCTCTGGGTCTTCTTCTGAACTTCCTTATGTTTTCTTCCATTGATGTTTTTTTAGATTTTTGCAAGGCAATGGGGCCAAGTGGCTTGCCCAAGGCCACACAGCTCGGTAATCACTAAGTGTCTGAGGTCACATTTGAACTCAGGTACTCCTGACTCCAGGGCCGGTGCTCTCTATCCACTTCTCCACCTAGCTACCCCTTGTTCCATTGATTTTTAAAAATGTTTCTTCTCCTCCCCCTCTTCCTATTCCTCCTCCTCCTCCTCCTCTTCTTCTTCCTCCTCTTCCACCTTCTTATTTCTTTTTTCTTATCTCTAGTTGTTCTCTCCTTCATAAAGCCCACCCAATTAAAATTAAAGAGTCAAAAAATAAATCCACACAGTGTTCATATCTACAGATTACTATCTCAAATCTTCCTTTTGAATCCCATCATCCCCCTTCTGTGTCATAGGGTGAATAATGTATCATCATAAGTCCTCTGGAATAGTGTTTGATTATTGTATCTATCAAAGTTAAATCTCAAAGTTGTTTTTCTTTATACTAATGTGATTACCATACAAAATTTTCTTCCATTTCTACTCACTTCATGCTGAATCAGTTCATACAGACCTTTCTGGGTTTCTCTGAACTTGTCACTTTTTTCATTTCTCATGATACAATAATATTTGATTATATTCATTTACTATAATTTGTTTATCTAATCCAAATTGGCAGAACTCGCTTTACTTTCTATTCTTTGCCACAATAAAAATTATTGCTTTTAAAGACCTTTGTATATATAGATCCTTACCTCTCTTTGATATCTTCGAGAATATATGTCTAATAATGGTGTTATTAGATCAAAGAAGGTATTTATGTTAGTGGTGTTTATGTTAGTGACTTTGGGGTTATGGTTCCAAATTTCTTTCCAAGTGGTTGGAATAATTCACAGCTCTAGCAACAAATTAATGTGTTTATACTTCCACAGTCCATTCTACAACTTTCATTTTCCTTTTTTTTTACATTTTCGCCAATGTGATGAGTCTAAGGTGAAGGACTTGAGTTATTTAACCTGTATTTCTCTTATTTCTTTTCATTTAGCTTTTGATAGCTTGAATTCCTTCCTTTGAGAACTGTATAGGATTATCTGAGGGAAATTCTGTACTATTCCGAAGAGATCAATATAATAATTAACTCAGGAAAAACCAGTAGATGAAAAATACACATTGCCAAGAGAGATCATGGTACTTGGTTGAAAAGACCATTTGTGGGGCGGCTAGGTGGCATAGTGGACAAAGCACTAACTCTGGAGTCAGGACTACCTGGGTTCAAATCCTGTCTCAGACACTTAATAATTACCTAGCTGTGTGGCCTTGGGCAAGCCACTTATCCCCGTTTGCCTTGCAAAAGCCTAAAAAAAAAAGACCATTCATTGACCTTGTTTATTAGTACACATATCTGGGTTTAGAGTTAAAATTTAAAAGCAATGCTTCAAAGATCTGTGACTTTTTTAGGAGTACTCCCTCCAGTGACATAAATCATAATCCTACAACTTCATGTCTCATCTTTTTTTTAATTAATTAATTTAATTTTTCAACTACATGCAAAGATAGTTTTTGAGATTCATTTTTTGCAAGATTTTGAGTTCCACATTGTTCTCCCTTCTTTCCTTGAAATATAGTGATCTGACATACTATATCTGATATATAACTGTTTAATATATTTCTATATTAATCATGTTGTGAAAGAAGAATCTGAACAAAAGGGAAAAAAAAACATTCAAGGGGAAAAAAACATAAAACATAAAACAGATTTTAAAAACTGAAAATAGCAAGCTTTGGTCTACATACAGGCTCCACAGTTCCCTCTCTGGATGTGGATGGTATTTTCCATCTCAAGTACTTTAGTCTTTGATCATTGTACAGCTAAGAAGAGCAAGTCCTTCATAGATGATCATCACAAGGTTGCTGTTAATGTTCTTGGCACTGCTCATTTCACTCAGTAACAGTTCATGAAAGTTTTTCCATGTTTTTCTGAAATCCTGCCACTCATGATTTCTTACAGAATAATAGTACTCCATCATATTCATAAAGAATTTGTTCCATCCCCCACTATAAAAAGAGTTGTTACAAATATTTTTGTACATATGAGGTTTTTCCCTGTCTTATGATTTCTTTGGGATACAGCAAAAATTATTCACAGTTTTGTTATTCATGGCTCATCTTTGAGAGTCATTGTGTTGGAAGTCAATCTGGTGCTGAGACTGAACACAACTAAGCTAATCCTCAGTCAAACACATATGCTCCATCACAAAGTTTATACTTGCACCTCAGTAGGACCAGCCATATCTTATGTCCTACTGGACTAGCATAGGTTTTGAATGAAAGTCAAGTCAAGATTATAGTTCATGCAGAGAAAGGTTATTGAGGAAAAAGAACAGGGGAGCAAAGAGCTGAGATTCAAGGTGTGCCATCAATCAAGGGGCAGGCGAACAAAGACAAGTTAACAAAGGAAGCAGAGTGGGAACTACCAGACAGGCAAGAGGAAAATACAGTGAATATAGTGTCTCCAAAGCCGAAGCAGGGGGTCGGCTAGGTGGCGCAGTGGATAAAGCACCAGCCCTGGAGTCAGGAGTACCTGGGTTCAAATCTGGTCTCAGACACTTAATAGTTACCTAGCTGTGTGGTCTTAGGCAAGCCACTTCACCCCATTTGCCTTGCAAAAACCTAAAAACAAAACAAAACAAACAAAAAAATACCAAAGCCGAAGCAGGAAAGCTTCAAGTAAGAGTTAAACAAAAGTGCCAAATGCTAGAGAGAGAGGTTAAGAAGAAAAAGAATAGAGGAAAGGTTATTGGATTTGTCAAGAAGGGAGTCATTGGGGATCTTTGAGAGTAGAACTTAGTATAAGAGGCTAAAAACTAACTTGTAGCTATTTCAGGGAGAAATCAGTGGGGAAGAAATGGAGGCAGTAGATGTAGACCATTGCCTTGATGAGAGGGAACAAATTAATTTCAATATGAGTTTCAACAAACTACAATTAGAAAGTTAACCTAAGGCTCACATCTATCATGCCTGTTAGAGACAAAATGAAATTATTTGAATTATTCACTCTTTAGGAAAATCTAGACACCATCACTTTGCCCCTTCAAAATCCCCATATTAATGGAACTTCCTTCTAACAGAAGTTATTTGCAATATTTATTATCCCTTTTGACAAACTTACAAGGTGAAATAATAGTACTGTATTCCCATTTTATCGCTGTAATGGCTGAATGCTTGAATGATTTGTTTATAGTTAGTCAACTAGCATTACTTCTAGACAGAGCTCAGCACTAGAAGCACTTTGATTGCCACAAGAGCCACACTGAGGGACACAAGCCTCAAGAGTATTTCTTGGTACTGCAGCCCTGAACATCAGGAAAAACGGCCTTCAGTGAATACAGAGGGGAACAGTCAAATTGAATTTAAAGGATACAAATCTAATTAGTGTCCAGTAAGATAATTTGTGAATACTGAATATCAACTTACACTGCCACAGTGGAGTAAGAACCCATTCAGTTGAAACCCAAGGGACCAGGGAAAAAACTGATTTGAATGAACTGTGATCAGACTATTCAATTATTTTAAAAATCAGATGACAACTGGACACGTATTTGTCTAGGGAGCTGTTGGTTTAGCTTACACACTCTTGTGAACAAATATATCAGTCGACAAGAGTTTTATTTGCTTTCTTACAGCTTTTAAAACTATAATTTATAATTCAAAGCAGCCTGGTTCCTGCCTTCATGTGTAGGAATGGCAAGCAAGTTGTTACTAAAGAAAATAAAAAATATATGGATAAAGAAAAGAAAACGTAATCACCTGGAGCTAAGAATTAGATATGCAGCATTTACTCCAGACCTGTATCTTCTAAGAAAGGAACCATATCTTGTATTCCATAGGATAATGACAATCTATAGTAACTGGCAGGTTCAAGATAATCTGTGGTTGGTCCAGTTAGAGGATAATGTCCTTTGAACTCTTGTGGAAGATATACAAGTAGTCATAAATGACCTAATGTGGCAAACTGGGTTGTGTACTTACTATCTTCTTGGGACCTATACCAGCATTGTGATGCAAAGTTTTCCAAGGTTCATTAAACCTATCAAACATTACTTATTTCACCTAACTTTTGGGGAACAAATGATGCCAACTGAAGAAATCTGGAGAGATTTCTTTCAGAATCATGAAACCGAGTATGAAAAACTGAACTACTTGGTGTCACAAGTATCACTACTTCTGTTTGAAGCTTGGGACATTTGATGAGAACAAAAGGTAGAGAAATGTATATATGTATATATGCTTTTAGCCAGAAATGGAAGAGAAGGAATAAAATTGTCCACAGCTGCTAAATCAGATACAACCAAAAGAAGCAGATATGCAGAACAAAATCAGTGGGGAGACCCAATAAACTCATATAGAAAGATAGTCGATATAAAACTCAGCCTCAGATGAATATTCATAAATATACAGAGAAAGGGAAGTAAACATGGTGGACTAGGTATCGTAGCTATAACTCTTAATGTATAGCTGGATAGTTAGTCTTATATTTTACCTATATTTTTACACATATAAAACTATTTATTATCAACATAAAGCGAGACATATATCAGTCATTTTTACTCATGTCTGACTCTTCATGGCTCTATTTGGGGAAAAAAAACTCCAGAGATATTGGAGACGTTTTACCATTTCCTTTTCTGGCTCATGTTACAGATGAGGAAACTTAGACAAGCCACTATGGCATCTAGCTGTCCCAAGACACCTATAACATAAAATGTATTATGAACAAGTTTAAACAACAAAATAAAAAAATAGATATTTGCAGCAACTTACACTTTAAAATTAATTTCCATTCACATGTCTATAAGAATTTAGCTACTTCCACTGTATCCCCTGCTTTACTCTGTTTTTTTTTCATTCATTTTAAGATTGGGTATAAATTTTTTTATATAAAAAGTGTCTTAAAAATCAGTGTCTGAATTATTATTCTATTTCTTCTTTCTTCATTTTCCATGACTTTATATATCATTCAAAATTTCTTTATCGTCCTCTTATTTATTGCATATAATAAGCATTGTAATATATCATTACTTGACTTGGGTTATTTACCTTTTCATCACTTATTAGACATCTAGGTAGTTTCTAGATCTTTGCAATTATAATTAATGCTGTCATATTTTTAAAATAGGTGTGTTTTTTCCCTTGAGGATGAAACTCAGGGTATCGCAATAATGAGATTATTGGATCAAAGAGGAGGAATAGTTTGGTGATTCTTTGAAATCAAGATCTTAATATAAGAAAGTAAATTTGACCTAATAGGTCTGACTGAGACTTGGTGAGATGTGGTTCATGACTGAAATGTGAGAAAGGAAGGTCATATTCTATTCATAAGGAACTGACTGAATAAAAAGGAAAATGGAATATCATTGTATATCCCAAAGATTTATTCCTGTGAGGGAATCCATGAACCAGAAGAGGCAAAATCATGGCATAAAGCATATTGATGAGGATCAGTTGAGAAAGAAACAAAAGCACCATTGTGGTAAGAATATATTACAGAACAACATGCCAGGAAAAAAATGACTAATGAATTCTAGAAGGTCACAAAGCTGGTATGAAAGTTTCCTATGGGGGTAGCTAGGGGCAGTAAATAGAGCACTGGCCCTGGAGTCAGGAGCTTGAGTTCAAATCCAGCCTTAGTCACTTGATACTAACTGTGTGACCTTGGGCAAGTCCATTAACACCATTAACCTCAAAAAAAAATCAGGAATAAAAAGGAAGTATACTATAGTAATGATAAGGGTCTTTGTCCATCTGGATATCCTCTGGAACTTTTCTCTCTGCTAAGAACAGAACAACTAAACAATACTTAACTTGCCTAGATAATTTCATTCTACAGAACATGTAAGCATTATCCAATGAAAAAGGATTGTCTCCCAAAGTACAAATGGTCAGAATCTTAATAGGAAGGGACCATGACATCTTCAGCTTCATGTTAGATAAGGAGGAGAAGTTAGATAAAGTTCAATATGCACCCTAGATTTTATGAAAATTTAGTTTGCAGAACTCAGATAGTAGGTAAGTTTGGATTCCATTGATCTAAGATTCTACAGGGGAAAATAACTCAACAAGGATGAAATGTTTTCAAGAACTAAACTTTGGAAACATAAACACTAATGAATTTGATGAAGAAACAAAAAGGAGTTGAGTAAAAAAAATTTACTAGGGTTTTTGAGATATAACTAACTATGTCTATATTCACATTTTTTGTAAAGCTAATCATCCTTAATGCTAATGCCTTCCCTCTGTTATTACTCTAATTTATTATATGTATAATATATATAATATATTTGTATTATATATCTTATTTGTCTATAGTTGTTTACATGTTGTTTCCATGTAATCCATGTACATGGATTGTTTTTGTCCTTTTGTTATCACCAGCACTTAACATAGTGCCTGGAACATTTGTTGCTATTGTTTCAGTCTTTTCTGACCTCCCCCCCCCCCCCCCGTTTGGTGTTTTCTTAGCAAAAATCACTAGAATAGTAATTTTTCCTTTTCCCCATTTCCTTTTCCAGATTATTTCATAGAGGAAACTAAGGCAAGCAGGGTTAAGTGACTTGCCCAGGAACATACAGCTAGTAAATGTCTAAAGCCAGATTTGAACTCAGAAAAATGAGTCTTCCCAAATGCAGGTCCAATACTCCATCCATTGAACCCACCTCATTGCTTCTGAAATTAAATAAGCAATAAATAAATGATTGCTGATTTAATTTAATAATGAGACACTATATTCATGGCCATTATATGAACACTAAACTTGATGAAACAAATGAATATTCTGGTAAAAATTTGACTTCTCTTTGCTGCATCTAAAAATAGTTATTTGTAATCAGATACCAATCAAACAACACCATTCACATAGGCCCACAAATGGTAAAAAATAAGGATTACTATAATCTTGTATTTATAGTATCTACCAATTTTTGCTAATATTTTCAAAGTGTGGATGAACTAAAGCAAAATTAATTTTGAGTTTTGAGCAATGTCGATGAAAGGACTGGTCGTAGCAAGCCTTTCAAAGTACATTAAATTGTTGCTGGCAAATACTGGAAGGTATTAAAATAGCTCCAGTGTTTCTGAATCACTTTAAAGCCATAGTTAATTTTAGCTAGACAAATTCTTTGTCTAAGTCAGAGCATTACTGACTGTCTTGCTATATTCTACTTCTAGTCTTGGTCAGATATAGTATTCCTCATTTCCTGTCCTAAATTGCCCCTCCATATGTCCCATGTCTGCTCTACTGAGTTCTGTGTCTTAATTGCCTGGGGCCAAGTTCTCCCACTTCATCTTTCCCTTCTACAAAGAGAACTTCACGCTTGTAAAACATTCAGAGCTTTGGGAGAAAGGTGCTGTACAGTGCAAAGGGTGGTTATTATTATTGATGTTTCTCATAAACACAGAGATTTAGAATGTCAAAAGTAATGTCAGACCTTAAGGCAACAGCAGCGTTTTCTCTCCAGGAAATCTATTGAATTATGTCCGTTTTGATGTCAGTTATGTCTCTATTTGGACCTAGGCACCTCTGTATAAGAGCAGCCCCAGATGTACAGATGACCGGAGGACAGGTAGCAATATCAAATGCCTAATCTTTCTCACATGCCCTACACTGACTTAAAAAATAAAGGTCATCTCTATGAAGGAAAGGAAGAGTCGTCATTCTGTCATTCTGTCCTCTTCAGCAACTTAGTCCTGGACTCTCCTCCTTCAATTATCAGACCTTCCTTAATCACTGGTCATAATGAATAGCTTCCCAATCACTGTTTTCAACTACAGGATTAGCAATATAAGCCAAAGTGAAAGGAACTGAGACAAATAATAGACTAGTTGTGATCAAATCTTTCAATGGAACTGCAGACTATGGCCAACCTTGTTCATGAGAGATGAACTTAACCCTACTGAGCAATTTCCATTAAAATTAGTATCTTTATACATTGCTGGAGAAAGATTCTCTTGGGTCATTATATATTATAACTGTTGCTTGGGAAGATTTTATATTCTTTATTTCATTTGAGCCTCACAAAATTCCTGGGAGGTAGAAACTAAAATCCCCTGTTTTACAGATGAGGAAAAACAGGCTCAGAAAAGTGCTCCTGTGTTATTTGTGAGATTTGAACTCAAGTCTGACTTGATTTTCAATTTGAGCAGTCTATACCCCTCCCCTTTCCACAACACTTTCAAAACCCACATCCAAAGACCTAACTTGTTCCTCTAGAACAATCATAAATTGGGAGAGACTCCTGGATGCTCTCCATCTTCTGTACTCTAATCACTAGTCCTGTTCCCTGCCCACCCCTTCCCCTTACTCTTAAGCAGTCCTAGGGTGTTAGCAAGCACAATTCCCATGAAGTCTTACAAGGAGACTGGAAGGTTTCATCTGAGGCATCCTGCTGTAGCTAAGTTATTCCACTGAACCTGCCAGTTGTGGCATCTCATCAGAACTCAGAAGTCAAGAGGGAAGAGGGAAACAGAGAACTATTTCTGCTTTGAGCATAAGGGAGTTCTGATTGCTCATATCTGGGCTAAAAGTTTTAAACCCAAATCAAATGACATCCCAAAACAGTTTCAAGCTGTTTGAAATTTGCTTGTTTGTCCCTTCACCCCACCCCACCCCACATGCTATATTCTTGCCAAATGGCAAGGAGAGGAGGGGGGGAGACCTGTTTATCTTTTTGCCTAAGGGCTGATTTTAACAAATTGACTCTATAGTCATTTCAAATATGACAGGGCCACAGAAGGTGAAAAGAGACACTTGGAAAGCTCATTTAGCTAGGTTTTTACCCTGGCTCAACCAGAAAGATGTAGTCAGCCTATAAGGAAATCACTTAAACTGCCTGGGAATTTTATGTTATTAGGACATATTAGAATTTAGAGCTATGAGGGACTTTCAAATCATCTGATCCAACCCCCTAATTTTACAGCTGAGGAAACTGATGCCCAGAGAGGAAAGTTGGTTAGCTGAAGGTCACACAATGATTAGTTTGTGACGTAGATAGAACCAGAATCCAGAATCTCTCCCCTCCTATTTTCACACCTTTCAGTCCATGGTATCCCCCAGTTATGAAATGAATTTAAAGTAGTCTGAAAAATGCAAAGCTCTATAAATAGAACATTTTTATTCCTTTTTTTAGGTTTATGATTCTCATGATTTGATATGTGAGTATAAGATTTTGGCTTTTTTTCCTTCTTGTACTGAAGGAGACCCACATTCATTAGTTATCCCAAGTAGAACAATGAGAGATCCCAGACCTGTGCTTCTGGGGAATTTGGATCTCAGGAGTGTCCCATTGCAGATATCGTCTACCCATGCCTCATCCCCTGCCATCTTGATATAGGGCTACCGAGACGGAGTCCAGCTGTTGTAGGGCTCATTAAACTATGGCTGCAGAGGCTCATTTCATAGTGACTAGTTTGATGTGTCTGTGATCCCTCTTATGTGTGTAAGGACATTTACTTCGTAGAATTTCGTAAGCATGAAAGAAAGTAGATTTTTTAAATATTTTTAAATTGAAAATTGATAAATTTAAAATAAAATTTTGGTACTTGGAGTGACAGCTTTTGTTACAAATATTCTAATAACATACATTTATTAATAAATCTTTCTTTCTGGAGGAGGATTAAAATGGCATCACTATTTTAGAATCAAGTTGTCTTATTGAATTTAGAAACATTGTGCCCAATTGTGACTGATCATACCAATATGAGCTCAGAATTCTCTACCACTCATCAGGCACCCATATTTAGAGTTGATTCTCTCAATTTGCACATTTTGCATTTACTTTGAGCTACTTTGATTCTACTTTTTGTTCATAGAGCACAAGCACAGCACCTTCTCTGATGAAGGCGTACCACATTGATCAGTCCTGTGCCAGTCTCTCATATTACACAAACAATTCCAAAGTTCTAAAGAGAGACTTTGAGAGTGCCTTTGTATTACTTTTTCTGATCATCATGTAAGAGCTTGCCCTATGTGAGTTCTCCATAAAATAGTCTTTTTGGCAACTGTATCCTTGAACTCGTGGGGGATAACCTCCTCTTTCCATATAACCCAGAAAATTTCTGTCTGTTTTTGTATGAACAATGGACCCTCCTATCCCCACCTTACAAATCTCAGCTGGAATAGAATTAACACCAAAAGCTTTGCCACACAAAAAGAGTCAATGGTATTCAAAATCTCTTCTTCAGATTTCAACTCTGAGGTCAGTGGTTTCTGAATTGATTGTTGAAGATCTGTTGAGAACACTATGGAAGTATTCAGTCCATCATGTCCTTATAATGAATCAATGTGGTTCCATCAGCACTGAGATGCAACATAGTTGAGATGTACCATTAGACCCATAAATAAACTTCAGGACAGTATAAAACACTTTAGATTGTTACTATCAGCATAAAACTTAATTTCATCTGCCTTCTTTTTTGTTTTGTTTTTTGTTTTTTGTTTTTTGCTGGGCAATGGGGTTAAGTGACTTGCCCAAGGTCACACAGCTAAGTAAATATTAAATGTCTAAGGCCGGATTTGAACTCAGTTTCTCCTAACTCCAGGACCAATGCTCTATCCTCTGCACCACCCAGCTACCCCCCTCATCTGTGTTCTTTGTGAGTCAAAAATCCTGCATCTTTCTCAGCTTCCCTTGTACTTTATTTATGATGGAATTAAGTACTACTTTCTTAGAAATGGATGAACTATCCTGCTGGAATACCTTGTGGGGTCCTCTTTTTTCATTTAGCAATCTCTGACTTTCTCTATCATTTTTATCAAACCAGTCTTGAGTGTTCTGACCAAGTTGAGTAAATGCAATGCTATACACCAAGTCGCTGAAAACTGCCCACTCTTTTTCTGCTCCACTGTTGCCAGCTGTTTGTTGGCTTAACGCAGCAAACTAATCCTACTCTGAGAAGAGCTGTAATCTGTTGACATTAATTCTTTTGAATTCTCTTAGGGCAAAATGACTGGATAACATGCTATCTTTGGAATCATGAAGAATTTAATGAAGATCCTGCCTCAGAAACTTATTTACTGTGTGACTCTGTGAGTCTTATTTGAGAGACCAACCCAAGGTCATCCTTCTGCATTAGCCAAGGAATTTAGAATTGACTACTATCCTACAGACCCACGTAGTTTTAATAACTTCTTGATTTCTCTTGGTTTCCCCATTGAAACCAGCTAAGAAGGTATCCACCCATTTCTTCAATTATAATTTCATAGATAAGTATCCTTCTGGACCAAAACAGCTCCAGAGCTTGTGAGATCCTACGGAATGGAAGTAAATGAATAGAATGCCAGTCCTGGTGTCAACAGGACCAGAGTTCAAATTCAACCTTAGACACTTCACACTTACTAGCTATGTGACCCTGGGCAAATCATTTAACTCCCATTACTTCAAAAAAAAGGAAAATGGAAATAGTAAATAATATCTTGTTTTGTACTAATCATCAGCCTGAAACTCCCTGAAACAGGACTTGTTTTTAGAGTCCATGGACTTTAAAAAATTGATAACTATTTTGATATCCATGATTGTACACTGAAGTTCAATGCCTTCTTTCTATTAATTATTTTCAAGTTTTACTGTATATATTTCATTTGCACATAGCTGTTTCTATATTAGACTATAAGCTCCTTGAAAGGTTGGACTGTCTTTTTCCTTTTTCTATCCCCAATACTTAGCAGAGTGTCTGGCTTAACAAATGCTTAGAAAAAAATATAAATTGTTTCCTTTGCATTCCTATATGTCTTGTTTTGTATATACATAAACAGCATTCTGACAAGGGGTCCATGGTCAAAAGCTTCACCAGACATCCAAAAGCTTCACCAGACAGAAAAGTTTAAGAGCCTCTACCTTAAAAGGAGGGAGGATCTCTAAAAATCAGAGATGAGACTTTTCCTATATCAAAGGGAAAGCTGAGGAGCCATGTAAGAGCTACCTCACCACCACCCTAATCTAGCTGCAGATTTTGAGAACTACAACACCTCCAGTAGACTATAAGCAAGTTGGTGTTGTTCAGTCATGTGCAACTCTTCATTTCAGTTGTGTACAACTCTGCGTGACTCCATTTGGAGTTTTTTTAGCAAGGCTATTGGAGTCGTTTGCCATTTCCTTTTCCAATTCATTTGATAGTTGAAGAACTGAGGCAAATATGATTAGGTGGTTTGTCCCAAGATTCCATATGAGCTAGTAGCATCTGAGGTCAGATTAAAACTCAGGAAGATGAGTCTTCCTGATTCTCAGCCTGGTATTCTACCTACTAAACCACCTAGCTACCCCTGTTTAGGGCAATCTCTTCTATTAAATGCTGTTTGGATATGTAAGTCTAGAGCATGGACTTTCTTCTTTTCTTCTCCCTAGGGCAGATACTGAGTTACATGGTCACTCATTTGCAGAAGCATTTGTAGCCAAATATAAGAATTGAAATAGTTGGGAGAAACTACTCATGTTCCCTTTCTAAAACTCCTCTAACTCTTATAGAAAAGATCTCATTACTGTAACTACAGTGAGTGGCCCTAGTTTAGTTTAGTTCAGGAATACACCCAACTGCCAGAGTTGTCATCCACTACTACAGGGATATCAGAACCATAAGATCCCCAGATTCCAGAAGTTCACAGACTTATACTGAAGGAAATTAAAATTCATTAAAAATCCTGAGAATTTTTATCTGCTCTGGAAGAACCAATCACTAGGCATTTAATGACTTGGACTACCAGGTGAAATACCCTTTTCACTCTACCTCTGGCTTTCTCATATCTGGAACTGCAGAATCTGAACCTGATAGTAATATGGGAGTCACAAATTACCTCAGGTTGCATTAGAAGAGATAGCTCCTGGAATAAGAAAGTAATCGTCCAACTCTATCCTATTCAGTTGTTTGACCTTATTTAGACTACATATAAAAATATTGGGCTTAGGTCTAGGTATCATAGTTTAGGAAGAACACTGATTAAACTGGAGTAACCAAGAGAAAGCTACCAGAATGGAGAAAAACAGGGATGTCCTGGAGTTCCTTTGAAAATGTTAATAAGAAGGGGCAGCTAGGTAGTGTAGTGGATAAAGCACCGGCCCTGGAGTCAGGAGTACCTGGGTTCAAATCCAGTCTCAGACACTTAATAATTACCTAGCTGTGTGGCCTTGGGCAAGCCACTTTGGCCCCATTTGCCTTGCAAAAACCTAAAACAAAAAATGTTAATAAGAGCCAGTTGTTAAATCTCCAGTGTAAGCATTTACATCTTGGAAATCTACAAACACCACAAATTAGGTCTTGGTTTATTGTGTTGTTGATTTGCTTAGACTTGAGAAAGTGGTGAAGGAAATGTTATTAATTCAAATTAATTTAAAAGTGTACCATACTTATATCTTCCCCATTCCTGGAAAGCTGGTTGTTAAATATATGTAGGACACCTTTAGGGAAGAGCCTTGAACTCATATTATATGGGGTTGGTCAAAAGACATAGTGAGAAATACTCATTCTCCTCAAGGTTGTCATGTGGTTTTCATGTGGAAGGTTTATGCTTTTCTTTGGCATCATAGGTAAAAATCTGGAGCAGTAGATTTTAAGGTGCCGAGTGGCAATGGCCATGTTGAACTTGAAGGTCGTGTCCTTTGGGACAGGAAAGACTAGTGAATAAAATAACCATCCATGCACAATGAGTCCTGTCTTAGCCACTCCTTGGAGGCCAACCCCTTTGTCATATGTATTGGGGAATACCTGGAGTCATTTAAGTAAGGTCTTCCAGAGATTCTTTTCCTCCCTTCTTCTTTGCAGGATGGCCACTTTCTCTTTCTAAGCTAGAACCCTGCTCCTGGCCTATGCAAATAGAGAACTATGAGCTCAGCTGCATGGGACCCCTCTGGCCCAGCCACCCCATCTAAGCCCAGACTGCTCTTCTGACTGTTTTCCCTTCTCTCTTTCCCTCAGGCATTCTCTCCTAGACCTTTATTATTCACCCTGTTGTCAAGCAGCTTATAGTCTCTCCAGGAAAAAGTTTAATCTATGAATTCTGCAGGCTGGTAAAATAAAAATCCTGAGCTTTCCCAACTCTAGGGCTAGTCTGTGAGTTTTTCATTTTCAAAAAACTCTCATCTTTATGACAGCACCACCAATTTCTCCCACATCACTGCCAATTGTAACTATCCAAGAGTAGAATGAACTGCCTTAGGAGGTAGAGGGTTACTTCTCATTGGAGCTCATCCATCAAGCAGAAGCTTAAATTATTAGGTAAGATACAGAAGAGACAGCTATGAGATATAGACTATGTGTCTGCTGAGGTCTTTCCTAACCAGAGGTATACTGATAAATAGTCAACCACTGGATTCACTTTTAAAGTAAAACTGCATCATTACCATTTTCTCCATCACTTTTTAAAATTCAGAAATCAATAAAACAACCAATCAAGTTCCGATTTGTAGCATTTGCTGATTTCTGAGGGGGCTTCCTCCCAGTCCTCAATTCTAAAATGTGATTCTGTAATCACAAAATCTTGGAGAGCAAGGGCTCCCATCCAGACAGTTCTTCTTCTGTCCTATGGGTAAACTCCTACCTCCTCTTTGTCTCACAGGCCCAAGTCAGCTATCTATCTTCTGAGGCAAAAATCCTTTTTCCTAATCAGTCAGTAATCATTTATTAGCATTCTTTTATGTTCTAAGCAAAAGCACCAGGAATGCAAAGATAACAATGAAACAATCTCTGAGGGGGGTGGGACAGGAGGAGGAGGAAGAGAGAAAGAAAGAAAAAGAGAGAAAGCATTCAGAGGGAAGGGAAGCAAGAGAAAGAAAAAATATGAGAAAGAAGGAAAGGGAGGAAAAGGAAAGGGGGAAAAGAGAGGAGAGAAAGCAAGAGGAGGAAAGAAAAGATAAGGGGCAAAAGGAAAAAGAAACTTTGTGAAAGTACAGGAATAACAGACACCTCTGCTGCTAGTGATTCTGTCTCTACAGTTTTCTCGGGAGTCAGACAAAGGGTTTGTCAAAGCCCAACAGATTGGTGCATTCAATAGAAGAGCCTCACTGACCTGCTCTACATTCCCTGGAGAATTGAAGACCTACTTACTTTTGCATTATTAGTCCTTTTAGGCAACCTAAGGTCACTTACAATTTGTGAATGACTTTAGATCACAGGCTGAGGTTTTTAATTTGTTTTCACAATATTAAGTGTTCTAAGGCAGGTTGATTAAAATTTCTGCACAGAGCATTTTTTCTCTTACAAAGTTGTCCCTTGGTGTAGATATCCTGCTAAAACTAACTGGTCTTTTCCCAGCACCCTCTGCTCTTCATTACTCAGTTGCTTGCCCCTGAAGCCAGTGCATGGCAAACCATCATGCAAGTACAAAGCATATTCAGTTCTATACAATGACCTGCCGGATATGCTTTCCAAAAAGATCAATGCACTGAAAAGGAACTGAGTTGTAGTCTATGTTAAATTTACATTATATCCTTGGTAAAGAGAGCCCATACTAAGCTAACTGTGGATGGATGTAAAAGGACATTAACAGACTTGCATAGGGATAGCTAAAGAGAATAGATAAGTGCAGTCACCCTCCCTTCATTCATGTACCTTTTTCACACACACACACAGACACACACACACACACACACACACGCACACACACACAAAGTATCAAATATTGTGGTTAATGATCAAACTCTACTTAATGTTCATCTTGAAGACAATTATAAATTTTTTTTTGGCCTTCATTTTCTTTTTTTTTTTTTTGCCTTCATTTTCAAAGAAGACCATGACATCAGGGAGGTGATCCCATGATAAGCACATGAATTGGATTTGAGTGAGGGGTGCTGTGCTAAATCACTAGCCTCACTTTCTCCTGCAGAGCCATCTGGGTCCAGAGGACAGAAATGAATCAGTACAACTGGAAATGGGTCTGGATTCAGTTTTACTTTAAAAGTGAATTCAGAGGGGCAGCTAGGTGGCGTAGTGGATAAAGCACAGGCCCTGGAGTCAGGAGTACCTGAGTTCAAATTTGACCTCAGACACATAATAATTACCTAGCTGTGTGGCCTTGGGCAAGACACTTAACCCCATTTGCCTTACAAAAACCTAAAAAAAAAAAGTAAATTCAGTGGTTGGCTATTTATCAGTGTATGCTGGCTTGAAAAGACCTCAGCAGACGTAATCTGTATCTCATAGCTGTCTCTTCTGTATTTTACCTAATAATTTAAGCTTCTGCTTGATGGATGAGCTCCAATGAGATGTAACCCTCTACCTCCTAAGTGACTTGTTCAAGGTCACACAATTAGTGTCAGTTGTCTGAGGTCAGATTCGAACTCCTGTCCTTCTGACTCCAAGGCCAGTGCTCTATCATTCATGGGCACATATGTCAAAGAAAATTCCATCAGTGCTCTATTAAGGTGGACTCTTTAGCAAGCTAAACAAGCAGAGAGAACTAGTGCAGCATATGACCAATTACATAGAAGAGGCTGAGATCCCTGTTTCAGAATTCATTCATTCCCTGTCAGAAAGAACCAAGGATTTCTATAGAAATATCATACAAAAGGGAAGAAGAGTAATGAGGCAGGTATGTTATAGTGAAAAGAGAGCTAATTGGGTGTGGACACAAATATCATCAGCTCTTCACCTTGCGATCTGTGTGACCCTACAATTATTTTGTTTCTTTGGGAACTCAGTTTACTCATTGGTAAAAATGGGTTTGATCACCTAATCTAAAGGGTCCTTTCCAACTCTAAATCTATGATCTGAACCTTCTCTGAATGGTGGAGAACATAGGCTGATGGGTCTGCAGGAAACTGGCCTCAATTTGCTTCTACCAGAATGTGAGACTGAGGAACCCAGAGCTGTGATCAGGAAGCAAAAATGGGGGACTCCCAAAGGATCCCCTCTCCAATTAATTATGCAAATCACAAATAAATCAGGCACTGAAAATTTAAGATTGATTGAAAGGCTTGCTTAAATTGCTTTAACTGTGATTCATAAAGCAATCACGCACATTCGTATGTTAAGTTGTGTAAAAAAAAATTAGAAAGCTGTAGAATGGAATAAGATTATACCTTAATTTAAATGTAAAAGGCATGGTTGCTGAGTAGGAGCCTCTCACACTGTTAGCACTAGCCCATCAGATGTTAACAAAATCTGATACGCAACAGTTTTACATATCCCCTTGTGGGAGGAAGCTCCACCAGCGATCTGCTTTATAAATCAGCTACAGTGTTAGAAGAAGGCGACTGTAGCTAAATGGCTTTTAGCTATGCTTCCTGTTTTAAGCTACCATATTTACAAATGAAAGCTTTTTCAAACCACGGCTTTTAATATAATTTGCATATTTAGTAATACATTGATTAAAATTAAACACGGATTATTGCAATTTATTTCAGAAACAGATGGGATGCATTAAGTGAAAAGCCAGCGCTTTTAAATCGAGTACACTCTCACTGGCTGACTACTGATGAATGATGAATACAAAAACTTTGCTAATTGACAAAAAGAGATTGGGGGGGGGTGAGGAGAGAGTCCTCTGTGCCCATTTTCTTTCAAGTGCTTTGCTGACTAGTGATTCCATGAAACAGGTAATAAAGATAATTTAAAATGATTAATGTATTTCTAAGGTATGCCTTAATATGACTGCTGGAACAGAAAAGAGGACAAAATTCCTGCAAAGTGTCTGAACCAAAGAAAAATGCTTGGACAAACTTCTCCAGGCTTTCCCCACACAAGGCTTGTCCCCTTTTCGGAAGGAAATGGGCATTGCAAAGGTTGCGGCAGCAGATGGCACTGTTCCATAACATTCCCCGCTCCACTCCGCCCTGGCTCCCCGGGCTCCGCGGAACCTTTCCAGCGGGGAGAATGACCAAGTCAGGGTGCTGGGCCCGGGCTTTGCTGGGAACCGATCCGATTTCATTCTTCTGCATGGACTTCTAATTCTTGGTTGATGAAGACTGTTAGGTAGAACAAAGTTGAGATAAAAAAAAGTGGGTCTCCCCTAGCTTGATCATTGATCAGAGCTGCTTCCCGGCAGAAACTAACAAACTCAATTTTGCAGTTTTCCTCCCATTTCCTAAATAACATTATTATTCGATTCATTAATTTTGCAACTTCTTAAACGCGTAAACTCAAAGGCGCCTATGTTTGGAGTTATGTACAAAGAAACTCCTTCTTAAAAAAAAAAAACAACTTAAATCTGTGAATTCATTGGTATAGGGTGCCTCCTGGTAGGGAATTCCTTCTACCAAGGCAGAAACTTAGGGTTCTAGAAAATTGCCTAGATCCCTAAGAAATTAAGTGATGTTCAGGGAAAGGTGGTCAATATGTCAGAGGCAAGATTTGTTGACTCTAGGGCCATCATGCTTTGCTGTTTCTCTTCTAGAAATATAATACACACATATAGTATACATTATTTATAATGTATATTACAATATAGATGTGATATACTGTATATTATGAGTATCATATTATATATTATTATAATACATATATAATATGTTACATATAATGTTGTGAATAACACATAATATATACTGATGCTATTATCCTACTAAACTAATGCTGAGAACTTTAGTATGTAAACCCATTTTTTCACAGCACCCTTCTCTCTGCATTATTTAGTTTCCTGTCCCTGAATTTGTTTGACAAACTATCACGGAAGGTATAGTGTATATCTCGGATATTACATACACATAATATATATAAATGTGCATGTGTATTTATATATTTGTAAATAGAGAGATAGAGAGATATGAAGAGGCCACATACATGTTCTCCTGATCAATTAAATGTGTCCTTAAATCATCCCTTCAATATAGACATGTGTATATCTATTACCTCCTTTTCTAAAGGCGAGAAATTAAGTTCATTTAGACAAATCCAGTTGCATTTGTTGGACTATATAGCAACTACTACCCTTCTAGGATATTAATTATCAGCATCTTGTTAAGGAGACCATGATGAATTATAGTCAATATGCATGAATATATTGATGTGCTTCCCCTCCCCCCCCCCCACAAACAACTTGATTTTTTGAGAGGCAGGAGAGGCAATGTGGCATAACAAATGGAGGCCTAGTTTCAATGTCAGAAAGACCTGGGTTTGAGGTCAAGAAGACCTGCCTCTGATCCATTCTGGTTATGTGACCCTGGGAAGTCACTTAACTTCTCAGGGTTCTAGACAACTCTGACAGTAAGTTTCAGAGAAATTGGTTGTCTCCTTTAATAGAGGGAGAATTTATTTTACTAGGAGTTCCCTATGGCAATGAAATCATAAAGAAGGAAGAAAAGACTAAACACTGATAATCACTGTCTGCTGTAATGTTTATTTCTTAAAAATCTACATGTTGACTAATGTAAAAATTCTAAGATTCTGGATTATGGGCAACAGAAAACAATCTACTATCTTAAATTACAGTGCCTTGTTGAAGGTGAATTTTTACTGTCCTTGGACAAAGACCTAACATTTCAAATCTGAGATGGAAGGTTAAGTGTAAGTCTTAGAATTAGCAAATAAATAAGCAATTTAAAACACAGCCTATCTGTCTTTTAGCAGGCCCAGTGTTTTATTTATAAAGCAAGTGAACAAATGTAAACTAAATGTACTTTTTTCCTAAGAGCACATATGTGTGTATCAGTGCATGTGATTTATAAATGGTCATGGATACCCAAAAGGTACATATCTGTTAGAATCCTGATCATTCTGGACCAAAGTCCTAGAGTTTGCTCTGGTGCATAATATTACCCAAAATTCCCCCTAGCTTTTCCCAAGTTTGAGGAAATACTCCAAAGTACTTAAAAGGTCACTCCCCGTTTCCTTACTCTATGGGATTACTCTAACATGACATGTTTGTCACCTATTGTGAGTTGTGAAAATCCCCCTGTATCCAATGTGTTTTGTTTGGATTGAGATGGCACGCCGTTGATGGCTGTGACCTTCATGGTGGCTTAGATCCCTGGCTGGCACTGATTTTTGATTTAGTGCCGATCTGCTGCGCTTGTCACAGGCTGCAAGGTGCTTTCCATGCACTAATGGAACAGCTCAAGGGCAGAGGGGCCTGCAAACGTCGCTCTCTCACCAGCACCCAGCTAAATGGAGAGCTAGCTTACTACATGTGAATGACAGAACTGGAGATTGCATGCAGAGGGTAATGCAAAGTTTGTATACCTGTGCTGGCTTGGGGAAATGGGAAAAAAATGCAAACTACATGGTTATTCTGCCTGCTAATGAATATGTATCTGCAGCGTTAAAACAGAATATTTAACACAAATACTGATAATACATCTTCATTTGGTGGCAGAGAACTAACAATCAGTTGGTGTGTCCTTCAGTTCAACTCTGGTTCATAATAAATTCTGGTATTTAATGATGGCTTCAGCAGGAAATTGCATTTGTCCAAACTTTTCCCTTGTAGGTGAACAGAAAATGTTATTATACTTGTTAGAGAAAAAGATACATTTAGAGTAATGACATAATTCAGCTTGCTGTGACCTCAACATAACATTGCTTGGGCACCTTGACTATTCTGGACTGTCTTGAATACAATAGTAAGGTAATAACAGTAATAATAACAGGCCATTTCTATCTTCTGTGCTTCCTAGTAACTCTGACTTAAGAGGTAGGAACCCAAACAAAGAGAATCATTGTATTGTGGGGATGGGGATAGGCTGGTTCAGATGCCACTTCTTGAAATAACTAGTTGACTTTGGGCAAGTCACTTAACCTATATGTGTCTCAGGCAGCTCTCTATGACTTATCTACTAAATCCTAGACAGGATAAGTCACATTGATGAAATCAAAGATTTTACGTCTAAGCAAATACACATATACCTCCTTGTGAGACTGAATATATAGATATATATGCATACACAGATGTAAAATAGCACAGACACATCATTTAAAATTATCTTTGTGATAATCTGACTTCAGTTTATGATGCCTGGCTATCAACCTAAGTTCTAAGGCTGCTGTCCTCCTATTAAATAACTAAGTGCATGAGCTCTCCTTATTGGTAATACTCCAACTCACTTTAGTGGAATTCTGATTCTTCTTTGATTTTACTCTCTGTCAACATGCTCTCAAGGTCACATACTGAATTCATTTTCATCCAAGACAAGTCAATAACCAACCAAGCTCACCAGACCAGTTGTTCATCTCAGACTCTTCTCTTGTCATATGCCTTTCATTTGTTGGGAATCATAATGGTCTTTAAACTAACTCTTTAGGCATATCTAGGATATCCATTTTTCTTTTAGTGGTTTTCTGTTCTGTACTTCCCCCACAATCACCATCAATAATCCATAGTCAACACTTTCATCTATCTTCTCTGATATTTGAATTCCTTGATAGTCTTCTCCATTCTCTAGGAGAAACCTTTCAAACCTCAGTACTGCCTTTTCATATCAGCTGCTATTTTAGAACACTGAGCAACTGATTTTTTAAAATATTAATCATTCTATGATAGATTCTTCTGCATCAATGTTATCCCTTCCTCCTTCTTCCTCTCCTCCTCCTCCCCACACTCTCTTCTTCCTCCTTTTCTCCTCTTTCTCCTCCTCCTTCTTCAAAATGTACCCTAATCTGGGTGTGCATTGGCTTCTCACAGGTCTGACTCCTATAGTGGTTGGCATGGAAGTTTTGATTTATTTCATTTCCAACCTGAGCTTAGGTATCCTGATGGACTTCCATGATCCTGGGGATTCATCATATTGGGGCCAGACTCAGCCCACTGCAACTCAGAACTCCCAAACTCAAGACATCCACTAGGCTGTCTCTTCCATTAGCAGGGATTATAGTTGTATACTATCATATCTAATCATAGATTTTTTCTGATAATAATGATCTACACTTCTATATGTTGTACTTTATAAAATGTGTATGTGTAATTATATTTACATTATTGTATTTGAAGTTATATAAACTTCAAATATGTATATATGTACCACTTTGGTGGATAGACATAGTAGAATATAAGTTGCTTGTGGATAGATATTGTTTTATATTAGTCTATATTTCCCCAGGGTTTTACTCAAAGTAAATGCTTTAAAAATATTTGGTGCATTTATTCAGCTTCACTGGACATAGTTCTCATCTTATAGATGAAGAAACAGAGGCCTAAAGTTAAGGAAATTGCTCAAGGTCATATACCTGGTAAAATGATAGAATCTTCTAACTTATTTTAGAGGCCACATACTATATACACAGAAATAATATCTGAAAATATAGTTCCTTTCCTTACATACACAATTCTGTTCAGTACCTAAAACAGCCACTTAGGACTTCTACTTCTTACTCACTGAAATCCATTCAAATGCCCTGAACTTTTAAAAACCTACAGTCAGCCTTTTCCATTTTTTATCATTATGCAGAATTTAATCACCTTATTCAAGGATAATATCTAAGTCATCCAAAGTAAATAGCTATAGTCCCAACATCCCCAAATGTCCTATTGTCTTTTACCATAATATTAAGATGAAGTGGGAAGAAAAAGAAATAAAGGAGAAGAATGTACATTGATATGACTTCTAACTCTTCTTTAGTTGATTTTCCCTCTATAATCTCTTTTGCTTTCATAGACTTGTATGAGACACATAGGGGTAGCTGTTAGGAGTAGCTGTTACTTTCTCCAATATTGATTTTTCAGGATGCATTATTATCTGACTTCCTTTCTACCCTCCTAGTCATCATTAGAGTGCCTCCTGAATTTCTTCATCAATACAGCTCCTCTCCATTTTAAGCATTTCTCCAGGGTTCTATCTTATCCTATGCTCTATTCCCTAAAAACTTAAGATTCATGGTCTCATATCCATTCCCATTGACTCAACTACTATTAACATTCAGACACCATATAGATCTACTTGTTAGGATCTGAACCTTTCTCTTCTGTCAATTATTCCCTGAACTCTCCCCACAACTTTTCCTGGTGCTCAGATTTCTTATCATAATTGGTAATATCATCATATCACCAACTTTCTGAGAAAGCAATCTCAAAAGAGTTTTCCATTCTTCATTACATTGTTTTATTCCTCATTTATAAACTGCTGGAAAATACTGCTATTAGTTTTTTATTGCTGTTCAGTCATTTTTCAGTCACATCTGAATCTTCATTATCCCTTTCTGGAATTTTCTTGGCAAAGATACTGGAATGGTTTGCTATTTCCTTTACCAGCTCATTTTACAGATGAGGAAACTGAGACAAACAGGGTGAAGTGACTTGCCCAAAGTCTGCAAATGTCTGAGGGCAGATTTGAACTTGATTCTAGGCTTGGCACTTTATCCACTCTGCCATATAACTGCTCTTTGCTGTTACCACTTCCCAGAAACTTTTATTTCTTCATCATCTCTCATCTGGACCATGACAACTACCTTGCAAGTACGTTCTGTCTCGTGCATCAGTACCCTCCAATTGGTCCTTCAAACCAATTTCCTCATTATTGCTTTGCACATGTCAGGTACACTCCTTCCTCCCTGCTTTTTCTCATGGCTTCCACTTTCTCCCTAATGTCACTTTCTTGTTCCTTCTCACCAACCCAATCCTTATTTATACTATCATGGTCCTTTCAAACTTCCCTGTATATTCCAGGAGACATATATTTCTCTCTTTTCTGAATTTCTCTTGCACTTATAATGCCATAAAGTTTAGGGCTGCCTAATTAACATGTGTGTTCATTTTTCCCTCTGTAGGATTTGTGAAGATATCTTTGATATTCCACATGGAATGCAATGCTATTATCTAAACAGGGCAGCTAAGTGACACAATGAATAGAGTACCAGCCCTGGAGTTAGGATGATCTGAGTTCAAATATGACTTCATATGCTTGACACTTACTAGAGGTTTGTCCCTGTGCACATCACTTAACCCCATTGCCTTGCAACAACAGAACTCAACATAATGGGACCTCAATCAACAAGGATTTATTTAGTACTAAAATTAAAAAGAAAACAATTCCTGTAATGAAGAAACTTAACATTCTTTTTTTTTAGGTTTTTTTTTTTTTTGCAAGGCAGACGGGGTTAAGTAGCTTGCCCAAGGCCACACAGCTAGGTAATTATTAAGTGTCTGAGACCAGATTTGAACCCAGGTACTCCTGACTCCAGGGCCTGTGCTTTATCCACTGCGCCACCTAGCCGCCCCATGAAACTTAACATTCTAATGGGAGAGATAACATATTTTGAATAATTGCTATAGATGAACAAGCAAACTGTTTATTAATTGATCAAGGTTCACTTACCTGCTAGTCTATTATTTCCGTCTCTATTACCATTGTTTGTCTAAAATTACAGCTTCCTAGAGCCAAGGACCATAAACATCTGTTCCGATTACTTTCTAGCATTGACTTCAATACTTTTGAAAGTATTATAGTAGAATTTCAAAGGTGCTGTTCACATTTATGTGTCTAGGAGCTAGAATGTTAAGAGACAATATAACTAAAAACAATAATAATAATTTTATTATGGAAAGAAAGGTCCTCTAAATTCAACTGGTCAGATTCAAAATATTGCAGTGTTAGGGTGCTGAAATAACAACCTAGATACATAAACAAAGATGGGGGAATAGAGATTTTCCATTTCAATAAATCTAGTCTTTCTTTGTTGTTTGGTTGGGTAAGAATTTGCTAATTCAGTGATCTCTCACTCTCTCTCTCTCTCTCTCTCACACACACACACACACACACACACACACACACACACACACACACACACACAAAAGAATGTGCTTAGAGGCCAAAGTAGCCATCAAGTTCTGATTTTCTCAGAGTAAATAAATTACTTGATCTCTGTCCTGTTTATTTTTGGTACACTTCTTCTGACACATGGACCTCAGGGTGAGGGAGCTGGCTGCAATCAAAGTATGTGCACGTGTCTGGGCCTGGGGGTCTGGTTTCCTGACAGCCTACATGATCTGAGGGACATAGGAAGTCACAAGAATTAAATGGCATTCCATGTGATGGAATGAGACACTTCTATCAGCTTATGTCAATGGGTGAAAAATAAGTCCCAGTATTCAGAGAAGAGACTGATTTGGCAGTGCATGAACCAGGTTTTGGATCTTGGACCTAGACATAAAAGGAAATCTGAACACTATTATCATGATAACAGCAAATGCAATAAAAGAGTCAAGTACCTATGCTCCATCTAAGCAGATTTTGGTTTCCTAATGCAGAATGATAGCTTTCCAGTGCTGGGTTATGACTCTGGATTTTCTATGCTTTGGAAGATTGGGTTGGCATGGAATAATCGAAATTCACAGATTATCCCCAAGAACTCATTTTAGTTTTAAGCCTTTCCTTTACCAAATCTTTATTAAATCAATTAATGTTATAGTTTGCTTTGAATTTCAGATTTTATTTCTTCTGCACAAACTGAAGAAGAGGGAGATGCTCTAGAGAAAGGTTTTTTTGTTCTCTCTAAGGGAAGGCACTTGTGTCATTTCTGGTCCTATAACTCCCCAAACATGTTAGGATATAGATCAGTAATGCTGATTCATGGACCAGGGTGAGTATTCTACTCATATCAACAGAGATAGATTCAGAGTCAGAAGAGACTTCAGAGATCGTTTAGACTAGTCCAATCAAGTTACAGATGAGGAAACTGAGGCCCAATGAAACTATATGATTTGCCCAGGTCACACAGAAAATAAATGAAAGAGGTAGGATTTAAAACCAAATCCTCTGATTTCTAATTCAGACCTCTTTCCACCCTTGCCTTCAAAAGTGGTAATAACAAGGCCAGCTCCAAAGGACCTAATGAAGCAACCTCTAGAGCTGATCAAGGTCAGAGACAAGCTTATAGATAATATTTCATTGTCTCTTAGAAGAGCAGTGTAAAGTAAGGTTTCCCAACTGCCCAGCAAAGTCAAAATGCATACATTACATTTGCTTTTCTCTGACCCTGGCTGGAATAAGCAGATACTATGGCCAGACCTTAACAAAGGCTATTTTTGCTTATGACATTGGGAATCTCTCCCAGAACAGTTTCTCTTCTTGCCAGGATTCCTGATGAACTGCCTCAAAGGTTACCTGGTTCTTGCTTCATCTGTTGTGTTAAGTTCCCATTACACAAGTTAACACTACCATTTAAGGAGGACTTTGGAGCATGTCCTTCCCTCCACCTGGGTGAATTGACTTGAGAGACTTTTCCACTTGGAATCAAGTTCCCTTGGTGTCTCTTCCCTGCTGTCTATCCCCTTTTGCAATGGTTTGGCATTTATTTACTAGGTATTCAGATAGTCATTTCTCCTGCAGAAAAATCCTCCTCTAGACAAAGGGCCCAACATGCTCAGAAACCCTTTTCCCATGCAAGTTTTAACTTGTATAATGGGAACTTAACGTAGCAGATGAATCAAGGACTGACTGAATGAATCTCATACAAATGCAGGGAGACTGAGCCATGCCATCCTGGCTTCAAGTAGAATAAGGGATATGAGACACAAATTCTAAAGCTTATCCAAGAGGATTACAATCAAGAGATTCACCCCTTTGAAGGGGGTTGAGGGCAGTGGTGGTATTGGAAATTCCTTTTTTTCACTTCTCAAAGAAATAGCTACTTTATATTTGATTTTTCTTATTCCATCAGTGTGTGGTCAACTCTGCATGGCCAACTTCCAGAGACTATGGCTGGAGAGCTGGGAGCAAGAAAAATATTTTGTCTTCATTTTTGAAATAACAGACTGTAATGTCCTGGAGAGTTTTCCAGGACAGAGGCATCTCATTTGGACTGACGACATCACTGAGCCCTGCCTTCCTCTGACTCTTTCCTTCTTTCTGGCCCTTTGATACTTTGTGGATTATTCTTTCAAGTTCTTTAATCAATTTAACATTAACATTCCTGTGAAATATTAATGAAATAATATTAAAAAAAGAAAAATGTTCCTATAATTCTGCAACATTTTAATGCCTCATTAAAATCATTAGCAATGCTAATACTAAAGAACTTACTTCATCTTTCAGGGAACCAAAAAATAAATCATCATAAAATGTTTGTTAATGTACATCTGGAGAAATAATTTATACATTGCCAGCCTATATAGGCTTCACATTCTAGAAAGACGATATGGTAAGGTCACCCTATTAAGCATAAGCTACTGGTTTTAGCTCTGGCAACTCATCTTATACAGTATTATTTTATAATGCTCATTAAACACTGTGAATATTGTTTGTGTTTTTTATTTATGAGAAAAATATATGGTGTCCCTATCAACCAGCCAGAGCTCTTGGGAACTCAGGTTGCAAACAATGACATGCTTCACTGACCTGAATGACTTACAAAAGCCATTTATATTCAGTACTCTCATTTATGCTATCTTTAAAAATGAGTAAGAGACATATATTAATAGCAAGAAACGGGCAGGATGATTGCATCACTACCCATCTCCAGACTTACTGCAACACTTCATTCTCTATCAGTTGAACTGACATGGGAATGTAAATGTCGTATATAATAGTCATGTAAAATTTTACTGCTCAAGTAACTAAAGAAAGAGTGCGTGGTTTCCTTCTCTTTGTTGACCAACTTTTATTTGGGAAGCATCAGGGGCTTAATGACGGGCAAAGTTTGAGCTAGTCTGTTATTGAAAAAAATGGTATCCAGTCAGCTGGGATGAGCAGCATCAGTACCAGTGACCCCAAAAGAAATCAACATATATAATTATGACTACACAGAGTGATGAAACTTTAGCAAATTATCAATCAAAAGGAAAAAAACAGGAAATTTCCTTTTTTCCACTTATGATACCTTACTGGATGGACTTGCAGGAAAATTCCAAAGTCCATAGCATTTCATGGAAGTAAGAACCAGTAACCCAGTCAAATGCAGGTTCCATAGCATAGGTACAATTTTCAATTTGTGTTAAAATGCAGCTATGCGAATAATGCGAATAGCACAGTCCTGGTATATATATATATATATGAAAATCAAAAGGTGAAACCAAAAGTGGAGTGAAATTCAGAGATCACCTAGTTCTTCCTCCCCCCCCCCCATATATGAACAAGAAGAGCCAGAACAATATACCTGACAAGTGGTAAAAGTGCTTGAGGTTTCCAACCTTTACAACCAAGGCAGTCCATTACATCCACACTGGGACAACTCTAATTGTTAGAACAATTTGCCTTATGTTGAAGTAAATCTGCCTCTTTTCAACTTCATTTGGATCATAGGAGAGTATATTTAGACCTGGAAAGGATCTTAACCATCAGTTCAATCCTCTTGTTTCACAAATGAAGAAACTGAGGCACAGAGACAGTGATTTGCCTAGGATCATACAATCACTAGTTGATTTTAAACTCATATTCTTGATTTTAAGTCCCATCTATTATGCCATTGTGTTTTTCCAGCTATTGCTCCTGGTTCTATCCTTCATGGCCAAGATTTTCCACATAAAAATCCTTCAAATACTTGAAGACAAAAATATTACATCTCCTAGGACTTCTCTATGCAAAGCCAAATATACACAATTCCTTCAATTGATCTTCTCATGGCATGAGAACCTGTTCTCTTGGTTTCTAGTTCCATGTTCCCAATAATTGACTGATTTACCATTGAATAAGTCACCTCACTCATTCCATGCAATCTCCAGCTATTCAGCTATAAAATAGGGTAGAAAATACCCATCAACTTCATAGATGCTATAGTTGCTTGTAAAAGATGTCAATATTTTTAGCAAGAAAGTTATCAAATATTTATTATTATTGTTATTATTTATTAATATTATTGTGCTCATCATTATCATGGGACAATCTTTGTCTTTCATTTATAGGAAAGCAAAATGACTACAAATGTAGTTGGTAGAAAAATACCTAGAAAATTCTACATTTACTTTAGAAGAAAGGATAGTTTTTTAAACTATATTATGTTATATTGCACATAATACCACTATTGCTAACTTTGAATATAATAATAGCTAATATTTCCATCTGAAACCAGACTTCATAAAATGCTTGGTTTTGTTTTGAAAATTGAATCATAAGATTTTGAAATCCAGTGACCTAAAGGTTTGCATTCCAAAGCAGAGAACACTTTCTCTAATATAATAGCACCTCTACTTCAATTTATCATCTGCTTTGGATAAATGATTAATTTCGTTTATTTTTAATCACATATTTAAAACATTTGGGAAACAGGCAAGCTCTAAAAATGATAAAATCATTTGTTAAAAATTTCAGTTACATCTTCCTTAGCTATCCTTGTTCCCTTCGGAGAGCAAATTAATTGTTTCAATCTAGCAAGCTCCAAAAGAAATGGTCGACAAAGGGTGAAATATGAACATCAGTGGTAAGTTTGGAATTTACCCTATTTATCTTGAATGTAAGATCTCATGACCCACTAAAATTCAGTTCACAGTGTTTTATGAAAAATAATGGCTGAAATTGAATGTCTTAATTTACATTTAATGCAATTAAGAATGGTTTAAATTATGACTGATGAACAGCACACACAGATGTCAGTCAGTTTCATCAGAATAAATTGAAGTCAGTGTCAATGAATGCTCCACTGATAAATCCCACTTTACATAAAATTAATAAAAATAAGGAAATATAATCCTTAACTAATTGCAAAATGTTCTGGAATTCCCCTGAATTTTGGGGAAAAATCAAGTAACTGGAGAAAACCACAAAGTAGTTAGAGGAAGCGTTATTTATATTCCCATAATACACACAAATTATATTGAGCATTCTAGTAATGCTGACAGTAAAACTTAAAACATACCCCCTCCTACACCTGAATTTTAACTGTAGATGTTCAGTAGGGAGGGGAGGGGAGAAGAGTCAAGAAGAGAACTGAAAGGGAATAACATTTGTGAAATGGACATTGGTTCAACACAGTTCGGGTAACTGCATCTCCTTAATTCGTTTTAAGTACTTTGATATGGAATCTTGAGTTCATCATCTGTCTTAAAAAAAGGTTTAAAAAAAGGCAAACAAACAAACAATCATGTGATACTCCCAAGGAAGTTAAAGACAAGTTTGTGCATATCCAACATCTATCAAAACATTTATGGTGGCACTCAGTGGTATCTAAGTTCAGCGAACTAAGTTCAGGTACCCATGAAGGAGAAAATGATTGAAAAATGATTGACAAAAAACTCACATTTCTGTGAAAGATCTTCATAAATATAATGGAATATTATGGTATGCTAAGAAATCAGGAATATAAGGAATTCAGAGAAACGTGGGAAGATGTATGTGAACTGATACAGGGAAAAATAAACAGAACCAGGAGAGAAGACTATGCATGCTTTAACAAGAGCAATGGAAAAATAATGAAAAAGATTCTCAGTGAAGGCAATGGAAGAGAGGTGAACAACTACTAGGAAAAGATGCTGAACGCGTTGACAGACTCAGTCTCTATATGGGATTCTTGGGCTTAATTGTTTTTCTTCATCACAAAGAAGACTTTAATTTTGTGTTGATGGTCAATGACTGTGATATAAAGACAAAAGGCATTAATGAAGCATATAAGAAATTAAATAATAAAATAAAGTAAAATAATGAACTTTCTGGATATTCTACCAAACTGGTTAAAAAAATTAATTCAATCACCCAGCTGAATTCTAATTATCTTTATCTAGCTATCACTAGCTGACTATCTCTGTCTATCTCTCCTCCTTTGATTGCAGGTTAGAAAGCTATGTGTCATTCCATATGCTGGCTGGAGCAGATGTTGCTGCTTTTTAAGCTAATAGAAACTTTATGGACCATTTTTCACTCTCTCTTCCAGGAGCAAATGTCAACCATAGTTTTGATCAAAACCTCAATACTTGGCTCGAGGTCTAATTGCTGGTAATGTGTTTCAGTCCCAGTTCTCAGGGAAAAGAGGAGGGGAAAGGTTTTTTCAATGGAAGAAACTGGGCTAATATTTGCATTCTTATTGCTTAACTGAGCTACAAAACTGCCAGGCTTATGGCTCCACAATTTTATAAGCAGCCCTTGAAGGCTGGACAATCAAGTCTATATGGCTTTTTTTTTCCTGACCTAAAGCTCTCTTTTAAAATGATGCCATTCTCCTATACTACAAACAAGATTATGCTAGTGCTGGAATAAAAAAATGAATAGGATACCACTCCTGCTTTCAGTGAGCTTTTAATCTATTAGTAGGGATTAAAAACAAGTATTCTGATAGATAGATTACAAAATAAATTCTAATAGTTGCCACAAATAGGTACAAATAAAGTTCCCTGGGGATCAGAGGAGGGAAAGATTATACCTTGAGAGATCAGAAAATATTCATGAAGACTCTGGATGTGAGGTGGAGCTAGAAAGATAAGAAAAAATTTCAGCAAATGGATTCAAGAAGCAGGGGGATGTGCTTTAATCTGTAATCAACAAAGAAGCACTACTGATTTTGAGTAGAGGAGTGAATGAATGATTAGCTCTTTCTGAGGCAAGGTTAATCTGGCAATGGCTTCTAGGATGAATTAGAAAGAGAAGAGGATACTTCTGATATGTTATATATTAAAGCTCCAAATGGTTAATGATCCTTTCATGCTGATGAGTATGGTATGAAATAAAATCTAAAGCCTGAGTATGTGGCCAAGAAGCAAGGTACTAGGGGACAAGAAAATATTAAAGATGAAGAAAAAAGTCATCTTAGAGAAAATTTTATAAGATGAAGATGATAGTTTCTTCTGGGTATCTATTTTTGAGTTGAACAAATATTTTTGAAAAGAAACTTTTGGTGGCATAGTAGCAATAGTATTAGATTACAGGTTTTCAGGTTTTCACAAGTCACAGTCATCAGACCAGGTTTTCACAAGTCAACCTTTCTGAGCTATAGTATATGTAACAATATAATTGATGATTTCAAGGATTCCTCCCCTCATTTTTACTACATGTATATAAATTTAATATCAATGTTAAGTTCTTAATGCCATGTGTTTATGAAGTTCTCATCTTACTAGGTATTTCCTATTTGTTTACTGAAAGTGAGCACAAGACTGATTTATATTATAAGCAGAAATAGATAAACCATTATTTATGTAGAGAATCGAATTCTGAAAAAGCCTCCTCCTCCCTAAACTTTCCCCTCCTTCCCTCCAACATACACTCATCTACTGGAAATAAATTCTTCTGAATTAATGCTTTGTATCTCCTGGAGTCCTCTGTTAAAATACAAATATTCCTGAAACTGAAATGAGAAACGGGCTGTGACATCTTAGTGAGGGATTAGTGTATCAGATTGCTTTCTATTTCACATGAAGTTGAGAAAGACTAGGATTTGAGCAGGTAGTTGGGACAGAAGGAAGGTGAAACACGAAGGAACTTAAAATAAGACTAAATAAGAGTCAAAATAGGGGTGGTGAGTAGGAGTTAGTTCCTGGTAGACCTGTATTCAAATACTGGTTGTCACCCTCACTACCAATCTTGTTTCTGCTTCTTTGACTTTCAACTATAAAATAGAAATAATACTTATCACAATGAATTATTTTGAGAAAGGTGTTTTGTGAATGTTAACTCACTAAATAAAGGTGAACTAACTATTATTTCCACTGGGTGTATAACAGATGGTCAGGAGTTAGAAAATAATGCTAAAAAGAGAAATAGAATCACAGAACTTCAGGACTAGAAAGGGCACAAAAATGTGCTGGCCTCAGCTAAGATCTTCTAGCATAGTTTATTGTTAAATTTTCAATGTGAGAATTTACAACTTGGAAAATGAAAATCAGTACAAATCAGGGCTTGGTGTTTAATAAACAGACTAAAGTCTTAAAATATTAAGAAAGTAATGGGAAAATATTAATAATGATATTAAACTTAACAGTGTGTAGTGTATTTTTTTATGGAAGCTGGTTGTTAAACATTTACCAACATATCCTAGTCTTTGAGATTATCTAATTCCTCCTCTTATGGGTGAGGAAGCAGATGGAAATTATTTCCCCCAGCTCACACAATTAATAAATGACAATATCAGAAGGGGAGACGGTCAAAAAGGAAACTTGATGACTTTTCAATCTTATAACAGTTCTCAGGGAATTCTTTCCCTTTGGACATAAGGCTAATTAAACTTTCTTAATTGCCTGCCAACTGGTGGGAGGTACTCATAGTCATAGCACATAGTCATGTTTATGTGACAACTCAACACTTATTGATTCAGTTTAAGAAATCAGCAAAATTTCATGAAACAACCAAACAAGGTTATGGCTATTAGTTAGATCTGATATATTTTTAATCTTTCAGCTGGAATCATAGACTGAAATAGTCTCAAAATCTGAACAGACCTCAGAGCTTATCTAATTTTAAAATCATAAATAACCTCAACAACACCCCTGAAACATTTTTTGTCTTTTGCTTCCCATAACTGTGAACCCATTTTCTGATAAAACAGCAAGTTCATTTCATTTTTGGATAGCTCTGGTTTTTAGGAAGTTCTTACTTATATAGAGCCAAAATCTACCTCCCTATAACTTCTATGTATTGGTCCTAAATTCTGCCCTCTTGAACCACAGAGAATATTTTAAGCCTCTTTTCACATAAAAACCCTTCAGATATTTAAAGATAGCTCTCATAGCCTGCAAGTAAACATTCTCAGTTCTTTCAGCCAACTATGTGGATGTCATGCAACATTCTCAGGCAAGTATTCCATTTTTCATTGTGTCATTGCATTAGGTTAATCTGTCTCTTTACCAACCTGATATACTCTAAATTTGTTGAGAACCAGGATATAGGTACTAGATAGTAGAGTATTTGGCAAACTGGAAAACACTACATCAAGATGCAATTTTGGAGAGACATGGCCTTTAAGAGCAAGAGTAAAATAGTGTGGCTAGGTGGTGCAGTGGTTAGAGCACCGGCCCTGGAGTCAGGAGTACCTGAGTTCAAATCCAGCCTCAGACACTTAATAATTACCTAGCTGTGTGGTCTTGGTCAAGCCACTTAACCCCATTGCCCTGCAAAAAACTTGAAAAAAAGAGAGAAAAATTAAAAAAAAAGCTTATGGAGCAGCTAAGTTGCACAATGGATAGCATACCAGCCCTGGAGTCAGGAGGATCCGAGTTCAAATTTGACCTCAGATTTGAACTTACTAGCTGTGTGACCTTGCGCAAGTCACTTAACCTCATTGCCTCACCAAAAATAAATAGCAAGAGCTATAGTGTGAATGAGAGTGTAACTGATAGAATGAGAAAGAGAGACAGACCTAAGCAGAAAAGGGGGAGTGTCTATATTGAGACCTATCAGGAATGTAGACTATAGGGGAAATTTTGAACTTAATAATGGACATTAAAAATCTAGTATATAATAATTTAGGGAAGCCTATTTGAGGAAATCCCTGTTCCAGTAAAAACATATAAGTACATCACAAAAAACTATTAAGTAATGAGAAGAGAATCCTACTATTAATAGGATACTGTAAGAATACTAAAAGGATGCTATATCATTACTTCTTAGAGGAAAATAGCGAAAGATATGTCTCAGCTTGGTTAGGTGTACCTTGAAATGACTTCCTACATGTGCTTTCCAACTTCTAGCAAGGAAAGGAAAAAAAAATATGAAGAAAGGTGAGAGAAATTCTAGTCATCTGTGTTCTGTCCACCAAAAGAGTAGTCTTCTAGTCACTACTGCCAATAGATCAGGAGAAGAGATAGGATATTCCTTATTACTTTCTCAGAAAAAAGAGTTAGGGCAGGGTAAAGCTAAATATATTTTATTATCTAGTTCGCAAGTAGTGAAGAATAGAGCAAAGTATCTTCTTCCTCTTCAAGGAGAAGAAATAAGATTAAAGTCAAAAGAAAGACTACAGAATACCCATATCTTAAACCCCATCTACACTTTTTTTTTCTGTAGTCATTCTTCTGTATCCAATTCCATTTGTCTTTGATTACTTGAGTTTTGGAAACAATGCTATTCATTCTACATTCTAAACTCTACTAACTCTGAAGACTCATGGACATTCCCAACCACCTTTTGCAATGAACAAGTCAGTTTCTAATCTAGGGGTTATTGTCCTATTCATAATAGAATGCTACCACCTCAGTCTAGTAAATATGGCTCATTGGAGTTCACTTTTCTGATTATGTGTAGATAAGAATGGACTGAATTATTATTCTCCCTCCCATCCCCTCCTGAATAATTAGAAGTTAACTAGGTATTAGTTTATAATTCCCAATATTAACATGTATGACTAAGCAGTTAGGATACTAAAGTGTCCCCAGTAGTCTACGTATAAAACAATATCAGCATAAGTGAGAATGGGTGAATAGCTTAACCATATAGTGCCTAAGCCTGTCAATTCTCTTCAATTCAAGGAATTCTCTTCCTTTACCCTAAGGGATAGTCTTTCTCTATCCCACCCAAATGCATTTATGAACAATAAATCTCTCATACTCAGAAGTATTCCAAGTTTTCAGTTTAAGGAATTAGCATTGCCATAAATTCTTTTTTTGCGGTACCAGAGATTTCCTGGGTGGAACCAAGATGGTGGCAAGAAGTAAGGAACCTCCTGGAGCTTTTCCCAAAACAATTTTGCATGAACCCTCTGAACAGGTCCTAAAAAACTTACTGATACCTCAAAGAATGAAGAAATGAGAAGCTAAAAGAGACCTCCAAGAAGTCTCCTCAGATGACAAGTTTCTAGGCTTCCTCCTTCCTAACTGAAGAGTTCGGTTTTGAAAAGGAATAATTTCAAATATTGTTAGATCTCTCTTAAGTTCCATTAACCATACTATTCAGTGAAATTGTCTAAATTTGCAAGAAGCATCTTATCACTTAAAAAATCAAGTACTTATCTTGTTGAAGGATAATTATTTGCATGGTTCTGATATGTATGAGTAAAGTGCAAAAGGTAGTGAAGAACAAATCTGGCTCAAAGATTATAAACAGGGGGGAAATGGTGGCATTTTAGGACCTATAGGAGCCCAGATCCCCAATAGGCATCCCAATAAAAACAAACAATCCCAATAAAAACAAAACAAAGAGAAACAACCACCAGGCTAAAAATACTGTGAGAATCCTGTAAAAATTTTGAGAGGTGATAAACTAGGATGGTTGGAAAGCAAAGCACTGTTCAACTGGGTTTCTCAGACTAGAGTGAGAGCCCCAGTCAACAGAAGAGATCAAGGCACTGCAACCAGCAACCTGTGCTCCAGGCTCTATAGGAGGCAAAGTCATACTAGCCTCAAGTATAAGACCTGTGCCTGTACCCACAGAAGGGACAGCCCAGAGCCCAGCATAGGGACTGCCCATGAAACTCCTCGGGGGGCAATCAGATCAGGGCTTATCTCCCAAAGCTCCTCAGAAACAGATCAGTACCTAGGCAGTCCATGCCCAACAAGAGTCCAGGTACCCTGGCCAGAACCACAGCAGGAGACAAAATCAGACCAGCACCTGGGCAGCCCAGTGGTCAGACAGTTCAAATCCAAATTACAGAGGAGCCACAATGGAAAAAAGGGAAGGAGGAGAAAATGGGGGTTTTATAGGACGTCTACTACTACCATGATCATCAATACTTGGTTGGGAACTTACAGAATTACAGAAAGAAACAGAAACACCTTTAGGTTCACAGCTTTATAAGAAAAAAAGATAATTTATAGGAGCTAAGACCAAAATTTAACAAGAACCAAACAGGAGTCTGAGCCAAAATGCCTCAAAAGACAGGTTTAATTTTTATGACATCCAGGACCAAGCAGGACTTACTCATACCATTCAAGAGCATATTGGAATATATAATTATATAATATATAATAATAGTATAATAACAATTGTATAATTATGATAATAATATTGATAGGGTATCCCCTATCAAGGTAAACTTATATGGTACTTTAAAGTTTGCACAATACTTTGCAAATATTGTCTCATTTAGTTTTCTGTGAAGAATGTGTTATTATCCCCATTTTACAGATGAGGAAACTGAGATACATAGAGTTTGAGTTACTTGACCAATTCACACAACTAGTAAATGTCTAGTCTGGAATTGGAACTCAGCTATTCTTAGCTCCATTTCCAGAACTCTATCTACTGCACCACTGAGCTGACTAACCACATATATAACAAAATGGAAGAAAATGACAAAGATAATGAAGAAATGTCTTGGACTGAGAGAGGCCCAAGAGGTAAACCCAGAAGAAGAGAATAGCTGCACAATAAATCCCAGAAGAGCCACAGAGAAAAGAAAGCTCTAATCACAAAGATTTTAAGAGTACCTGGAAGAAATTAAACAAGAGATACAAATGTGAAAGAAATGACAGCTGGGAAGCATGACTAACAAGGCAAATTAATAACTTCTTAGTAAAGGAGGTGGTAAACTTTATATAAGAATTAAATTTCCTTAAAATTAGAATAGATCAAATAGAAAGCAATGACTCCATGAGACAATAAGAAATAATAAAACAAAATTAAAAATCAGAAGTGTAGGTTATTCCCTATCAAAAACAGCTGGTCCATAAAATGGCCAAGGAGAGACAATATAAAAATTATTAGACTATCTGAAAGCCATGACCCTACAAAAAAAGCTTGGAAGTCATCTTTTAAGAAATCATAAATTCCATTCCCCAATTGACAAATGGTCAAAGGATATGCAAAGGTAATTTACAGATGAGGAAATCAAAGCAATCCATAGTCATATGAAAAATTGCTCTAAATCATTACTTATTAGAGAAATGCAAATTAAAGCATCTCTGAGGCCCCACCTCACACTTCTCAGACTGGACAATATGACCAGAAAGGACAATGATCAATGTTGAAGGGGATGCAAGAAATCTGGGACACTAATACATTATTGGTGGAGTTGTGAACTCATCCAACGTTTCTGGAAAGCAATTTGGAATTACACCCAAAGGGCAACAAAAATGTGCATAACCTTTGATCCAGCAATACCACTACTGGGTCTATACCCTGAAGAGATTATGAAAAGAGGTAAAAATATCACTTGTACAAAAATACTCATAGCAGCCCTGTTTGTAGTGGCAAAGAATTGGAAATTAAGTAAATGTCCTTCAATTGAGGAATGGATTAACAAACTGTGGTATATATATGTCATGGAACACTATTGTTCTATTAGAAACCAGGAGGGATGGGAATTCAGGGAAGCCTGGAAGGATTTTTATGAACTGATGCTGAGATGAGCAGAACCAGAAAAACACTGTACACCCTAACAGCAACATGGGGGTGATGATCAACCTTCATGGACTTGCTCATTCCATCAGTGCAACAATCAGGACCAGTTTTGGGCTACCTGCAATGGAGAATACTATCTGTATCCAGAGAAAGAATTGTGGAGTTTAAACAAAGACCAAAGGCTATTACCTTTAATTTAGGAAAAAACTGTTATCTTATTATGTAACTTTTCTGTCTCATCACATTCAACTTAGATCAATGTATACTATGGAAACAATGTAAAGACTAACAGACTTCCTTCTGTGGGGATGGGGGAGGGAAGCAAGATTGGGGTGAAAACTGTATAACTCAAATAAAATCTTTCTAAAAAAGAAAAATCATAAATGCAGGGCAGCTAGGCAGCAAAATGGATAGAGCACTGACCCTGGAGTCAGGAGGATCTGAGTTCAAATCCCACCTCAGACACATAATAATTACCTAGCTGTGTGACCTTGGGTAAGTCACTTAATTTCATAGCCTTGTAAAAAAAAAAGAAATCATAAATGCAAACTGCCCAGTTTATTATTGAAGACAAAGTAAAACTTTTTTAAAAACAAAATATCTACCAGTGACCTCATGAAATGTCAAAATGAAAGTGAATAGGACTGCCATAAACAAATTCAGATCTTCCAAATCAAAGGGAAAAAATACTGTATGCAGCCAAAAGGAAGTGTTAAAATATTAAGGAGACACAGATTAGATCAGGTAAGATTTAATAGCTTCCACTTTAAAGCAGAAGACTTTGAATACAATATTTCAAAAGAAAAAATATAAATATTTAGAATCAAGAACATCATATCTCACAAAACTGAGTATAGTTTTAGGGCGGGGGGGGGGGGTGCGGAATGAATCTCTAGTGAAATAGAAGACTTCCAAAAATTCCTAATGAAAAGGCCAGATTTGAGTAGAAATTTTGAAATGCAAATGTAGGAGTCAAGAGACACACTGGTCAGTTAGAAAAGACTTTACTATGATGAAATGTTTTACATTCTAATAAGAGTAAAATGCTCCTTTAGATAGGAAATGTTCTTTGGAAGGGTTCTCAAAGCCCATTTAATGCAATCTACTAATTTTATAGATGAGGAAACTGGGCACCTCCCTAGATTAAGTGACTTGTTTAACCAAAGATGTAATAAGTATCAGATGTGGAATTTGAATCCAGGTCTTCTGACTTCAGAGTCACTGTTCTTTCTACTGTAACCAGTGCCCTCATTTGACAAATGAGCAAATTAAGGCTCAGAGAGGTTGAATAAGCTTGTCCCAAGATCTTAAAAGTAGGGCAATGGGAAGGGTTTGGGGAATAAGCATTTTATATAGTGCCTAATATAGTCCAGGAGCTGTGCTAAGCACTTACAAATATAATCTCACTTGGTGGTCACTGTTATTATCACCATTTTACAGTTGAGGCAAACAGAGAATAAATAATTTACTCAGGATTTCATGGTCAATAAAGATATGAGGATTGAATTGGAATTCAGGTTTTCCTGACACCAGTCCCAGTGCTTAACTGGCTGCTTTTTTTCTAGGCACCTTTTCACGGGGTGGGGTGGAGGGGCAACCCCATGTGTGCATGAAGTACATACATTATTACATCAGGAGATCTGTTTATTTTTTATTTGTAAATTAAGGCATTATTTCTGAATTTTTCAGCTAGAAATCCAATATTTCTAGTTATATCCCTGATTCTTGGAAAATATTTTCTCCCCAGGACAAAACTGCATTTTCGTAATGAGGTCAAGAATCAGGAGTAAAAGGAACTGACCAGAGAAACCTTAACCAGCTTGGACAGTGAAGTGAATCTGGGGAATGAGGTACTAAACACTTCACTCCTCCTTCCTAATATTAGTGTTACAGTTACCTCTCGGGAGGGAGTAGCCTCTGATAAACCTGCGGGCAGACATCACTGCTTCTGTTGATGGAACCTATTCTCATATGACCAGGTTTCTGTGATTCAGTGGTTCCAGGAGAGAATGATGTAATCTTATTGTGTCTCTGTGTGTGTGTGTGTGTGTGTGTGTGTGTGTGTGTGTGTGTGCGCGTGCGTGTGTGTGTGTGATCAGATGAAAGGAAGATGATTTACCACAAACTTTTTTTCAAATCAAATCCCTGCATAGTAAACATCAGTAGTTAGCAAGCTGGTCTCCTACCCCTAGGATGGGTTGGGGAGCCAAAAAGCTCAGCTGAAAAGAGGAATTTGGAAATGTATATGTGCTTGCCATGTGAATGATACAAAGCTGGCATAAAAACCGTGTGTGGTTTTTAATGTACATTTTTTTATTTGACTTTAAGAGATAGTTACTCTGTTATTTCTCAAACCAAGAAAACTAAGGCTAATGCTTTGACTTGATTTTAAAGACATTGAATTTTTTCTGCTGGCATAAATAGTATGGACACAGTAAAAGTACTTGAGAGAGCCTAATGAACCATTTCTTACACCCCATTACCTTTAGTCTGATATGACTGAGAGTATAGGCACTAATTATCCTCTCTGCCACAGACACTGACATAGATCTACAGTAGGTTTTAAAACACAATATTCCATACAACTCAACACTTTCCTTCACAATACATTTCTGCATTCTCCCCGTTCTTGCAATTTAAAACAGACTTGCCACAGTCTTCTCTTCCAGCAATTTTTGTTTCTAATTGTGGAGAGACTAGTTATAAAGTGTTTATTTTCTATACAAATTTCATATAGTTGCACTATAAGAAGGCAAATATATATGTATATATAAATACAAATATACATGCATATATATCACATCTATGTGTGTGTGTGTGTGTGTGTGTGTGTGTGTGTGTGTGTGTGTGTGTAATGGAAACTAAAAATTAATACCTGAACTGATGATCTTTTATTCATTTCTAGCATTCTTTTCTTTTTAAAATTTTGAGTTCCAGAAACTATATATACAAAAATATTTATAGTTTCTCTTTTTGTGGTGACAAAGAATTGGAAATAACTCATAAAGTGGAGAATGGTTAAATAGATTATAGTGCATAATTATGGTATAGTACTATCAAGCTATGAGAAATGACAAGGGAAACATGTTAGATCTATGTGAACTGATACAAAGTGGAGTGGGAAGAACTAGGAGATCATTGTGCATAGTAAAAGCAACTGAGAAGACTACACTAATTGACACAGTGAGCCAAGACAATTCCAAAGAAAAAGATGCTCTACACCTCCAGGGAGGTAACTGAAGAACTCTGAGTTAAAATTAAAGTATAATTTTCTTACTTTGGGGTTTTTTTTTTTACAAAGCCATTTTTCTTTTCTCTACTCCAGAGGTGCCACACATGGTCTGAAGTAGCATTACATTTGGAGTACAACCAACCAGATTAAAATATACTTTACAAATATTTAACAAAATTAATAAAAACATAATTGGTCATGGATAACATGAATATGTTATATTCTAAGTCAATATTGGCTGGCAAGGATCCTTTTCTTTGGTTTTGTTTCTATATAAGTTGACACCACTGGTCTATGAACTGATACAAAGCAGAGTGACCTAGCTTCCTTCAAAGTTCCATCCAATACCAACTCCTACATAAAGCTATTTCTCCAGAGCTGTAACTGCCTTCTTCCTAGATCTATCTAGTAGCTCTTATATAAATGTCAATATTTGTACTTTTCATCTTCCCTCCCTTGACTGAAAGATCCTTGAAGTCAGGAACTATGTCATTTTTGTCTTTACAAAGTGCCTGGTACATGGTAGGCAACAAATAAAGTATAACATCAACAAATACAACTTCTGGACCTAGGAAGGCTGGGACCTAGGAGGATGGGGAGAATTGTTTAAAACTCAGACTTGTCTCATGGGCTTAGTTTTCCCAACAAAAGGAAGAAAATGATACAATCTAGAAATCAGGTACAGAAGTTATTTCTTTTTCCCTAAACAAAAAAAGTGCTAAAAACACAAAATCCTTATTAACAAAAAAATTTAAACATGAAGCAGTAACTTCTAATTACTATGAAACTAACTCCTCTAGAAGATTGATTTTTAAAATTTAAAATTTAAAATTTTCTTGTCCTTCATTATCAAAGAAGACTAAAGTGACATTACTATATTTGATACAAATTACAGTGTGTCCTACTGTAGCTGATTAGACCAATATGAGCTCAGAATGCTCTACCACAGGTCAACACAAATAATCTATGTGAACACCTGGGTGTTAACTCTAAACTTATGAATGTCATGTTTCTTTTGAGCTGTTTCAATTCTGCCTTTCTCTCAGAGCACAGCACTCTCACTGAGGAGGGCATGCTATGTTGGGTGGTCCTGTGCCAATGTTTCCTGTGCTATACAATCAATTCTAAAGTTCTTAAGAGAGACCTTCAGGGTGTCTCGGTATAGCTTTTTCTGACCCCCTTGTGAGCACTTTCCCTGTGTGAATTCTCCATAAAATAGTCTTTTTGGCAAGTATACATGCATCTCAGCTTCAGAGGTTTCATTGAGTGAACAATTATCTGCAAACAGAAGATCATGCACCAACCCTCCCTCCACTTTGATCTTGGCTTGTAGCCTTTTCAAGTTGAAGAATTTGCAATCAGTGTGGTAGCTGGCCTAGATGCCTCTGAAGCTGAGATGCAACAAGGTATGGATTGATTCTCTGCTGCTTGCACTAATTTTGACCTGTCAATTAACACCAGGAAAACCACCACACCATCCATGAGGAACCATCAATACAGTGAATAGAGAAGTTTTGAATATTGTGGATTAGTTCACTTTGCTTGGCAGTGTACTTTCCAGGGGAGGTACATATTGAAATGAGATTGACACATGGATTGCCAGAGCTAGCTCAGTATTTGGGAAACCCTGAAACACAGTGTGGGAGAGAAAAGGTATTAGATTGACTACCAAAAATAAGTTAATTAATTAATTAAAATCAGAGCACAAAGTAGCTTGAGGGACTGTAGGATCAGTATTTCAGTTTTCACTGTGATCTGCACTGCCTCCCTGTGTCCTTACATTTTTTTCATGTCCAGCCTGGGTTTAGGCTCTTCCTCCAAGAAATGGGTCATCTCTTCCCCTAGAAGTACAACAGTGCAGCTATTAAATTAATCAAAGAATTCAGGAGTCCCAGACTCACAAAAGTTACCTTTAGGGTTGGAAACATCCATCTTCAGGATCTTTGTTTAGTCACCTAACCTCAGAGAAAGAAACAGAAAGCAGGAGAAATAGCCAGCGACACAATTTTAAGCTCACTGCTAAGGCTTTGATTTAGCTTTCACTTAGGGGCAATGACCAATTCTAGTATTATGCTAAAACACAGTACCTCTTCACTTAAATCCAATTCATAGGCTTGTCAGGGCACCACCTTCCCTGGTATTACAGTCTTCTTTGAGAATAAAGGGCAAAACATCATCAACATCATGAAATACAAAGGCAAAAATGTTTTTTATTCTCTGCTTTCAAGGAATTCATAGCTTGAGAAGGATCTCATTGGGCATGTGATATTCACTTTTTGCCCCCATTATAAAAAAATTATTGATTGATAGGAAACCATGTTTTTAATATATAATCTACATAACACAGATTATACTGAACAACTTTTCCTGAATTTTTATTATTCTGAGCAGGTCTTTTTTTTTCAATAAGAGAGCAGAATGTGATAAAAAAAATGAAAATGAAAAAAACAAGTTATGTCGCCAGTTTTCATAGATAGTAAGATACAATGGATAGAGGATTGAACTATGACCTTAATGAAAACTGAAATTTAAGGTGTAAAGGAATACAGTATCAGGGGTGATCATGAGAAGAAACTCTGGGAAACTTATATAAGAGAATCAAATGAAAGGGAAAAAATTTGTGGATTTCATGTGGAGGAAGTCATCAAAAGTCAAGTGGAATGGGCCCAAATTATATAGCCAGCACTTATATAACCTTTTAAGAATTGCAAAGCAATTATGTATACTATCTAAATTAATCTTATTGTAACCCTAACAGGCAGGTCTTATAGGGATTATTATTATTACTCCATTTTACAAATGAGTAAACTGCAGTTCACCAAAATTGTGACTTGTTCATGATAAACCAGCTAGTAAATATCACAAGTAGAAATTTCAACATAGCTGATCTTGACTTCAAGATGAGTGATAATCATTAGTGAAGCTGAGCCTCAGATTCTTGTTAGAATAAGAGATGTATCACCTAATAAAGGACCCACCTTCCCCTGAAAGATGAACCAACTTAAATCACAGGAAGTGAAAATGTCAGGCTACTGGTCTGGGCAAAAGCTTGGACAGGGAAACTGTTAGATGGGAATTAACAGAAGCAGTTATCTCATCTATCATTAATCAACAAGTCTATGCTTTTGTACCTTATTTTGATTTATTTTTCTTTTCCCTTTAATGCCCCCCCCCAATTTTTTTTAACACCAACTGTATTTTGGTTAAATTAAGAGAAGAAAGGTTTACTCACATCTTGTCATGAGATTGAGGAAGAGGAACTCAAGTTCCCTCAGAGGCCAGATGAAAATTAGTAATAGTAGGAGAGAGAGAGAGAGAAAGAAAAAAACACTTTGGGCAGTGGTTTGAGAATTCACTAGCACAGGCTGTTCTCTAATTCCCGTGGGCATTTCACCATAGCCTAAACTGATACTAGAACACTGTTCTGCCCTACAGAATCTACATTCTGAGAATAACCAAGAAGGAGAAAAAGAAAATGTAGGTGAACAGCTTATTAAAACAAATCACTAGAAGATGTCTGTCTAAATAGAGGCATATATACTACACTAAAAATATTAAAAATTATTACCAGGTCAAATAATAATCCAGAAATCCAAAGAGAAACCACAGTGACCACTCCAGAACTGCACTAAAAGTCCATCAGAAACCCCTGGGCAATAGGAAAAATGGGAAGGGAGTGGGATGGGGGTTGAAGGAAAGTGTCCTAAACAACAAAGTCAGATATAGGACAAGCAAAAAAGGGGAGGAAAAACGAAAAGAGAAGAAAGAAAAGAAAAGAAAAGAAAAGAAAAGAAAAGAAAAGAAAAGAAAAGAAAAGAAAAGAAAAGAAAAGAAAAGAAAAGAAAAGAAAAGAGAAAAGGAAAGGAAAGGAAAGGAAAGAAAAGAAAAGAAAAGAAAAGAAAAGAAAAGAAAAGAAAAGAAAAGAAAAGAAAAGAAAAGAAAAGAAAAGAAAAAAAGAAAAAGCCTCCTAGCTAAACCAGAAACAATAAACTGAAACAATAAACTGCAAAGCCCTCTATCCAAAGGTAGTGAGAGTAGAAACCCATAAGGTGAACTTTGGAAGAAAGAAATATGGACAAAGCAGGGATGCCCTCCCCACCCAAAACTGCATGATAGGGAATCATAGCTCTGACCCAAAGCTCCAATTCAATAGGTGAAAGTGGAAGTCAGCACAGAGATATAGCAAGGATAACCACCAGACCCAATAGGGTAGCAGGGAGTTAAGCTTGATCCTGGATTTCCTCTAATTCAGGAATTAAAGCTAGAAATATGATTAAATAAAATAAGACACTAATCACTATAAATAAGTATTATAGATCCAGAGACAATCTAGAAAGAGAAAGGAACTCTGTAAAAATTGCAAGCAGAGAGAATCAATAGAAAATTGGCTTCTCCATAAGGATGACATGAATACCTGGAAAAAATGGATTGAGGAAACAAGAAAAGAAAGGAAGGAAGGAAGGGAGGGAGGGGGAGGGAGGAAAAGAAAAAAGCTGAAGGAAAGCAAATAGGGAACTTTAGAAGAAAAAGTGGCAAACCTTATCCAAATAATGGACTTCCAAAAATTAGACTAGATTAAACTGAAACCTATGACTTTATGAGAGAATAAGAAATATTACAATGAAATCAAAGGATAAATAAAAATAGAATAAAATGTAAAATATCTGCTATGATCTGGAAGAAATATCAAAGAGAGAAAAAAAATTAAGAATTATTAGACTCCATGAAAACCATGATTTTAACATTCTGGATATATTATTTCTAAAAATAATGATAACAAATAAAAAACTATGGGTAAAGTAAAAGTGGAAAGAATCCACAAATTGTCTTCATTTTAAAGATTTAAATTTTTTCCTTTTTTTTCACTATTTACCTTCTAAAAGAAATTTCAAATAAAAAACACTCAGAAAATCCTAGTTAAAATCTGGAGTTTCCACATCAAAGGTAAAATAATATAAGCATCTAGAAAGAGGCAAGTCCTAACACCTATAGTCAGAATCACAGAAGACATTATAGCATCTACAATAAAGGAAAGGAGAACTTAAAATACAATATTCTAGACTTTCAACCAAGAATAACTTACTCTTAAAAGTTGAAAATCATTCTATGGGGGAGTCTAGGGGACTTTTAAAGGAATTGATGACTGGGGAGAGGATAGTCATAAGAAAAATCTGATCATGAAATAAGACTTAAAATTGGAGATAAGGAAAAGAACTGGAAAGTAAAGGGGATTTCCATTGAGAAATGAGTAGAAAAAATGTGGATGTACTGGATTATTATTTTGCTGTAAAAAAATAGGAAAGAAATAATTTCAAAAATCTTACAAAGTATTATAATGATAGAGAATGAAACAAACAGATCCAGGAGAATAATATATGTGTGATGACAACCAGGTTTAAAAAAAACTTAGAAAGACTTAAAAACTCTGATTGAAACAATGATAAGCAATATCTCCAGAGGATTTAGAATGAATCCACCCCCTAACAAAGAGGTGATAGGCTCAAGATTCAGAAAAAGATATATATATATAGGCTACTAGGTGGTTTTGGGGGTTTTTTTATTACATACAAGTATTTTTTTCTTTTGAGAGGAAGAAAACTAGCAATAGTAAGACAAAAAAAAGAAGAGAAGGGCATTGAAACATTTTAATGCATGAAAGGGAAGAAAAAGAAGTTCAGAAGGAAGCATATGAGAAATTTTTAAAAACTTTAAAAAAAAACCAAGCTGTATGGAATGGAAATTCATTGTTTCATATATAATTCTTGTTTGGTTTTTTATGTATATGGAAATGTTTTTATTTGTATTTTAAAGTTCAGAATAAAAAATAAAATTAAAAAATTAATTACACAGCACAGAGGTGAGGAAGGACAAGAAACAAATGGAACAGAATGTTGAAAACATTGTCAGGTGTAGTCACTTTGCTAGTTGTGTTTGCTTATCTGTTTCTCTAATGTACTCAGAAATGAGTGCGATGTAAAAACAAAAGTTATCAATAAAACTTATTTTAGAAATAAGTAAAATATGGTTTGAATTCAAATTTTTGCATTGTACGTTCTACTCTTTAAAAATGGTAGAACTGCATGTTAGGTACTTCTGTTAAAATATAAATAACAGTCACAGTACAATGAGAAAAATACAAAATTTAGCCTCAAAGACTCAAGTCCTTGCTATTTTCTACTTGTGTGACCTTGGGCAAGTCTTCCCAACCATAATCCTTGAATGGAAAATTCTATTTTTCCAGTTTCAATCATAGGTTATTTTTATCTGTTTCTGCGGATCATAAAATATTATGAATATTAGAGGAAAGAGTTCCTCTAATCTACCTGTCCCTAATCTGGGTCACAGATCTCCACTGAATATTTGGGTAGATTTTAGGGGGCCCAAGAAGTTGGATAGAAAAAATGTGGTGCTTTTCCCACCACATCAGTCATATCTTTATATAGTTTTGTCTCATATATTTAGGTCACCTCCCTGAGTATTCAAATTAGAGATGGGGATAGAATAGGAAATTAGAAATAATTTTTTTAAATTTGTGTTTTTTTACAGATGTATATATCCAGACAACTGCATTTTAAAGGAATTTACAACAATCCCCATACAGAGTAAATCAAAATAGTGAAAAGAAAATATTAAAAAATAAATGAGCAACTTTCTCTTGTTCATTTCAAAATAAATAAATAATGGATACAGAATTCATCACATAATTTAGGATGATCCCAAGAGGGGAAATGGTTAAATTTCCAGCCAGTACATGTTACAAATGTCTTTGTCTGAGTCAATTAAAAAATAAAATCTAACAATAACACACTGTATTTGTGGAAGATGTGACATTCTTAGGCAGTAAAATATGGTCTCTGTGACACTGGCAACCTTTTCTCTTTTGAATCTGTGAGTTTCCCTGAGTGTGATTTCAGCCCAGGAGGGCCAGAATACAGCTGCTCCTTCACTGGAAACCAAATAGCCCAACCTCCTACTTTCTATGGCAACATAACTAAGCCCTTCACCATCTGACCTGCTAAAGGAAACCTGCTTTTAATTAACCATTAATTACTTGAATGCAGCCTGCATTATGTGGAAAAACTCAAGTTATTTTCATCTTAATTTAAAAGACGACATCTGAGGCTGAAACTAACAAGTGGATGCACTTTATAAATGCGTGCATTTATATCATTATTCCCCTTCTGGGGATTGGAGGAAAGACTCCCCAGACCTGGACACAGGAAGGGAGGGGTATGGGTCTTCCCCACCATGATTTTGCAAGATGGAAGTAGAAAGAGATCCTAGTTGTAGAAAAGAAGCTTTGTCTGAGAAAGGGAAAGGAAAGCTGAAATTTTTTTTTTAATTGCTTCAAGCAGTCATTTGTCTGACAGGAGATAAGATTCAAGAGCCTGCTTGGTGCATGCTAATAAAAATAAGCTCAGGGTTTAAGATTGTTCGGCTTTATTTGATAGAAACACTTTTAAGTGCTGAAATTTGTGTACAAAATTAGATCAAATATAAAATAGAAGAAATTTGTCACAGGTGGAAGGTGCATGACCAACATAATCAGACTCAGCCACAAGACACTGTGTTTGTAAATAGGGGGGCAAGTTGCCTCAATATTGTTATAATTTTATGTGCATTATTTTTCACATCTTAAAGCTGCCCAAGGATAGAAAAATATAGGACTTCAATAACAGTTACCAGCATGGTTTGCTTTTATTACCTTTCTGTTCAAGACCCTTGTTTCCCCTTGTAGCATGTCAAATTGCCCCCAAAACCATATTATACAGCAGAGAAATGTCGTTCACACTTCACTGGCTATTGATTTACTTTATTTATTGGCACAAAATCAGGCTGAGATAAACATTTTGTCCCCCATTTCCACTATTGTAAGCGGGATAGCTTACTGCAGTCTAGGTAAGCCCAAATGTGCGGGGTCACCATTCGACATGGCTTTCTAATCAATGTGTGAAAAATTATCTAATGAATAATGGGTTGCACATTTCCACAAACAAATTAACCAGGGTGAGACTGAAACTAATGATTATATTTATCTAATGTAATTTCACATCTGTTACTAGTGGTAGTCTTTTTTTTCTCTTTTTTTCCATGGTGTCCTCAAAATTACAACTTAGCTTCTTAGCTACAGTAACAGGACATCAGTTTAACTAGAAAAAATGTTTTGGTGGGATGTTTATTTTGACTTCTAATGCCCGAGGTCCTGAAGTACAGGATAGCATTTGGAGAAGTTTATGGAAATCTCATTGGTCTTAGATACCACCACACTTAAGGATATTTAGGTAGTTCAGTTAGTGATCCTGATTCCATGGCTTATGGACTCAATTCTTTTATTTTGATCACACAAGAGACAACTGTAGACCCTTCTTTCTCTTTTAACCATTTGAAATAGCATCATCAATGCAATAATATGGTCTTTATCCTCCATTAAATATCACAACAGAATAGAAATGACCATCAGTCCCCCCCAATCCATGCAAGAAGAATGCTCTTAAATTTTTTTTAAAAGTTGTTGGTTTTTTTGGAATTTGAAAAGCATTTTCCTTATAGAAATATCTGAAAGTTCCATTTCCACGAAGCCCTCCCAAAGCTTATGCAATTCACAGCATAACTAAAGGGTTGTTATAATAGATATATTTGGCAAGTCTTAAGGATCATATAAATGTGAGTTATTGTTAGTTGAGACTAGTGTGGTGCTAATAGAACTAGAGAGCCTAACTTCAATATTTTTTAGAAAAATACTTTTCAATTTTCAATATTAGTTTGCAACATATTTTTCTTAATTAAAGATTCATCCTTCTCTTTTGTCTATAGAGAAGGGGGGGTAGGGACTTCCTCAGATGAGACCTAGGGTATTTAGAAATAGGGATTTAGAGAGGGAGAAGAAATAGAGAATGAAGTTAATTTGGACCTTCTGATGATATGAATTTATAAGGATACTTAGTTTCAGGATTATTCCTTATTTATTTTCTTCATTTCACCTATCTATTCCCCTTTATATGGTCACCACTTGCTATTTGGACTAACATTTCATTTCTTTTCTGGCTCAGTGCAGAACATAATGCAGTATCCCAGTTTCCTACCCATCCTGTCCCTAAAGCAAGCACATAAAAAAATTTCCAAGTGGCTAAGGATTTCTTTTTCACTCTATTAAGGGAGCCCTTAATAGAGTCCTGCCCTTTCTGTTCTCTCCTATATACCTACCTTGAAGGGGGAAAATAACCTGTATGATTCTTTAGGGGAAAAAAAGTTTTCAATGAAAATAATCTAAATAATTAAACAGACCAGTCAAGTAGGACTTTGAACAAATGAACAATGCTCTGGTACTCAGCATGGGGCTTTGTATTCTTTAATGATTTCTGGGGAAACTGGAAAATAGTTTGACCAAAAGTTATTTTTACTACATACAGTTTCCAAATGGATAAGTGATTTAGACATAAAGTTCACATTAAGAAATTAGGGGGGGCAGCTAGGTGGCACAGTGGATAAAGCACCAGCCCTGGAGTCAGGAGTACCTGGGTTCAAATCCGGTCTCAGGCACTTAATAATTACCTAGCTGTGTGGCCTTGGGCAAGCCACTTAACCCCATTTGCCTTGCAAAAAAAAAAGAAATTAGGGCAAAATAGAAAAAATTACCTTTCACAATAATGGTTATAGATGAATTCATAACTAATCAAAAGATAGAGGTGATCCCAAAGTATAAAATTGTCGATTTTGATTACATAGTTCATAAAAGTTTTGTACAAACAAATCAATGCAGAAGGACAAAAAGGTATTGAGGGGGAGAACTTTTTATATCAAGCTTCTCCAACAAAATTGGTATTAAATATGGATGCAAATATGTAAAAATAAATAACTTTAATAGATAAATAATCAAAAGATATGGATGGTTTTAAAAGAAGAAATATAAACAATCAACAACCATATGAAGAATGGACCCTCATGATTAGTGAGAAAATGCAAATTCAAACACCTTTAAGGTTTCCTTAACCCAGAAAATTGGCAAAGATGGAAAAAGCCAATGTTGGAGCTGTGGGAAGACAGAGATACTAACACACCTTTGAAAGATCTGTGAATTGGCCTGACTATTTCTGAAAATAATTTGAGATTATGTGACAAAAGATATGAAGTTCTTCATAGTCTTAATCTATTGAGTCTATTGTCAACCATACATCAAAAATACTAATGACATTAAGTTTCCCCAAATTTTCCACAGTGATTAATAATAGCCCTAATGAAGAGTTGAGAAAATGTACTCCTCACTTCCCCCCTGACTTTAAAGATATAGAGAACTATGGATATGGAATGATATCCTTAATAAAGATTGTCAATGACCCTGAACCCAAGAGTCCTGGGAATGGCAGTACCTCCCAGACCACTAGATCTGTTTTCAATCCAGTTCTCAAAGTCATCAACTAGGCATACCCCCTTGTAGAGATGTTTCCTGGCAACTGCTTCTGTGTGTGTACTGCAGCTGCCTCCTCAGCAGTCACAGATAGTGAAGATTAAAAAAAAAGTTTTCAAATTTTCAAATTATGTAAAACTAGGGAGGGACAGATAACACACTCAATATTAGATAGGATCCAAAGAAATCTATTAACAAACTAGAACATCGAACCAAATCAAAAGAAATGAAATTTAATAGAGATAAAGTCTTTACCCTTAAATTCAAAAAAATCAATTTTGCAAGCACATGATGGGCTAGGTAGGACTGGGATCATCTTGTTTGTAAAAATTACCTGGAGATTCTAGAGAATCATCCATGATATGGAAACCAAGAAACTAAGGAACTCATGACCATGTGTTGATAAGCAGAGTTATGAATCAATCAATCACCTTTCCACATTCCATGCCCTCATATGGATTGGACTACTTGTTCTAGTCACTGCCTTGGCTTCTCTCTGGAGGAATAGTTTTTCTTTTAAATCAGGTCCTAGGAAAGCTTGGAAATGAAAGTGGTAAAGGCCCCACTTCTAATGCCAACCCAACCAATCACAGTAACCTCATCATCCCATGCCAGTCAGAACTGATTCAGAGAAATCAGAATAAGTGCTCTCTCTGTAATGGTGGATCTTAAGAAGAGAATCAATGATTCTCTTTTTTTTTTTTTTAGCTCTAAGCTCCCTGTCAGAGAACTATTCTAACAAAACTCTGACCTGATTATAAATCTATCTCTCTCCTCTACCAAATTTTCCCTTATTTTCATTTTCCATTCCATGGCAAGTATAATAATAACAGCAACAAATGGCATTTTTGAACCTTGTTAAAGTTTGCAAAATCCTTTACAAATATTGCATCATTTTATCTTCATGACAACCCTGGAAGTTAAGTGTTATTATTATTTCCATTTTATAAATGGTAAAACTGAAGTATGGATAGATTAAGTGACTTAAGGCAGCTAAGTGAAATAGGATGGAGTCCTGGACTTAGGACCAAAAAATTTAATTTCAAATCCTACCTTAGAAGCTTCTTAGTTGTGTGATTCTGGACCAAGTCGTTTATCTCTCTAAGTCTCAGATTCCTAAATTGTAAATTGGAGATAATAGCACCAATCTCATAGGTTATTGGGAAGAACAAATGTTCATGTGGATTCTTTGTGCCTGACCTGTGGTAGAGTCTTCTGAGCGCATAGCAGTCTGATCAGCCAAAGCCAGATGCACTATACCTTGTCTCCAACATGGGGATTTTGGTCCTCTTTGAGCAAGAAGGATAACAGCCAACCAATCAACTGGACCAGCAGTATATGGGAATACCTAAGATTTCTATACATGGAGATATGTGTGTGTGTGTGTGTGTGTGTGTGTGTGTGTGTGTGTGTGTGTGTGTGTGACTGGAATAAGGCCAATCACCTGTCAGGAACCAGTGGAGATGATCTGGGGTGGGGGACAGGTGTGGGTCTTCAATGAAAGGGAAGGGGTCCCACAGGAGAACCTTTAGGGGCTGCCTTGCCTGCTTCTAGAACCAAACAGAATGACCCAGGATTACACAGCTGACCTTGGAAAACAAGCTCAATCAAAACAATTTCCTTGTTCAGAAAGGTAGGACCAGGGATTGCATTTGCACCACCCCAAAGAGAAGAATCACTCCAGCCTAAGATTCACAAATAGTATCTGCCTGTATGGAGCTTGCAGATCTAGCTAAGGGAAACAAGGACATAATAATTTCAAGGGAGTACTAAGCAGGAGAGATAGCCAGTAAGCTTGTAGGACCATTGAGGAAGGGTTCAATGAGTTTTCAGTGGATTTGAAATCAGATAATCTGATTTTAAAAACTGGTTCTCACTCTCTCTCTCTATAACCTTGGCTAAATCCCTGAACTACAAAAGGCGGGGGCTGAAGTAGATGGCTTTAGAGATTCTTTCCAGCTCTTTTGTGACTAGGAGGGGTCAGAAAAGTATTGATGGAAGAGGAAGCCTTTGAGCAGGACCATTGAAGGTAGAGCAGAGTGGGGTGGACTATTCAAGGTAGCAGAAACAAGTAGGAATATATTTGCTTTACTAAGGGGACAGATCAAACAGAGCAAAAAAAAATTATTAAAGAGGAAAAAAGTTAGAAGGTGAATGGACTGATTTCTACAAAGTTGAGGATTTGGAGCTTAATTTGAAAGTCAATGAGACATCAAAGTGACATTTTAAAAATATTAATGATACAGTGTCAACGCTGTATCTGAGGAGGGACAGCTAGAATCACAGGTATAAATATCTAGGGGGCAAAGCTTCATTCTGGCCATGTCCATGAATTAGCCCTCATAGATCTCTCCTGGTCCAAGACCCTATAGGAGAAGAGAGGCTGTAGAAAAGAAGCAGGACAAAGGTCTGGTGTTTGGGACTAAGGAGTTGGGGGAGAAATGAGTAAGAAATTGATCTGATTATTCTCTGGGCTACCTCTATTGCCCCTGGCCCAGATTATGTTTTGTATTCCTTTCTTCCCACTCCTCAACTGTTTTTGCCCCAGGGAAAAATCCTTACCCTTGTGAGAAATGGTGTATAAAATGGACTGAAAGTATGAAAGGTTGAAATTAGGCTCAATAGGAAGCTAATTGTGGCAATCCAGATGGGAAGTGACTACGATAATGACACTAGCAATGAAAATGAAATCATGGATTTGAAAGAATATGAAAACATCTATATGTGTCACTGGAAGTTAAGGCCAGATCTGTGATTTCATTAATTTAGGAAACTATAGTAACAACTAATTGAAGTATATACAGTACCAGCTGTACGACCTTGAGCAAGTCACTTAACCTCTGTTTTCTCATCTGTAAGATAGGAATAATATCCCACCTACCTTGTAGGGTTATTGTGAGAATCAGATAATACTTGTAAAGCATTTATCACAAGGCCTAGCACATGATAGGCAATAAAAATACTTATGCCCTTCCTTTCCCTCCTTTGCTTTCAGGAAACTCTTGTGAAGATATTCCTAATGTAGATGAATGAATTGTCTATAATTTTTAGTTGCTCAAGTCACCAAAAGATTAAGTGACTTGTCTATAATCACATAACTTGGACATGTTAAATTTAGGTTTCAAACCCAGGGCATCTATGATCAGCCCTCTATCTGCTATATTATTTGCTTTTTTAAAAAATAAAAAATTACTAATTTTAAAAAGATAAAGCATATGAATAAAGGCATCTACAAGGCTTTAATAACAGATTGGGTTTTGGAAGCAAAGCTGAATTCCAGGTTTGAAAGGAACCTAGGGACATGGAATCATTGACAAATTTGAGCTTAGAAAGGAGTGGGCACAAAAGGAAATGGGAAAAGAAGGTAAAGTTTGTGTTATTCCTACTCAAGACTTTCAGAATGGAGGTTAGACTAGGTAACTTTCAGTTCCTTCCTACTCTAAGTTGACAACACAAAATCCACCCTAGCATCACTTCATGGTCAAGGGTATGAGAACAACTCATTGATAAGATACCCCTTCCTTACCCAGAAGCTTATTTTAAACAGGTTGTGTTATTTTAAAATGAACTTTGGACCATAGCAAGTTCACTGCAAAATACACAACTAATCTGATGGTTTGAAACTAAACTTCCAGAGAAGTAAAGAAGAAATTATCAACCCATCAAATGGATTTGTTTTATTTTGTGGTATGTATCTATGTTTATAAACATCCATCTCCCTATCCATCACATGCCATGATACATGGATAATGAATTAAATATATCTACATTTGGTGACTATCTCACCAAACCAGAGTTGCTGCTAGGTGAAAAGGTAAAAGTTACGTAAATATACTCTAATAAAGTTAATTTATAAATAGTTTTTCCTTGGTCCAAGGTACATGTATATAGGATTTTCTGTTCACCACACTCCTCTGCTACATTGTGATTAATGTGATAGCAGCTTTCACCACATCACCCACAGGGTCTCTTGAGATCCACGCTCAAGACATGACCCAGGCAATTTAGCAAAAACAAAAGTAAGGCTAATTTTAAATCTGTCACTTGAAGCAGGAAGTAACTGGATAGATTCTTTCCTTAGATGGCTGTGACATATATAGTTAGAGGGAAAAGAACTTATATCTTAAATTTTAAGCTTCTGGGAAGTGATGCCATGATATGCAAATGAATTGTATTTAAGTCAGGGAGAATTGTACAAAGTCACTAATCTCACTCTTTTACTTGGGAGACACCTGGGTTCAGCAGTCAGATATAGTTCAGGATACTTGGAGATGACCTGGATGCTGTGGGAGACTTTGACCTTTTAAAATTCAGATCTTCCTCAGGTCTTTTGATTTAGTCAATCAATGCCCATTCAGTGATTTACTAATAGAAGAAGTAAGTAGAGTTTCTGATGGTAGTAACCATAGTGGTGTGCTAATTGGAAACTACATGACTTCCTGTTCTAGACTATTCAGTAGTTAGATCACTGGCCTCATTCCACTCCTTCCTCTTACCCCAAATAGGCACAAACACATGCAGAAACTGGGCCCAAAACAGAAACAATTGAAGCAAATAAGTCTGAGAAATGAGAAGAAAAACTGCTTTATACTATTTCTTTATTTCCCCACAAAATTACACTATTTATCTATAATCTTCCCTACAGACCTACCTACTCCAGTTGGAATTTAAATTCACAGGCTAAGTTCTTAAGAAGAGACTACTTTCTAAGGTCCACAGGGTCTCCACACACATACACATAATTCATAAGCCTTCATTTACCTTTAATAGTCACCCAGTAGACAAAATTAGCTCAAAACAATTATAAAACATTTCCCAAATAAATTAGAGTTATAGGTTTCCACAAATATACATAACATCAGTGGGAAGAATTTATATAGAATATTCTGATAGTGAGACACTTGAAACCAAGGCAACTCATGCTACTAGTACCAGAGGTCCCTGATGCCCTTTCTATTTTTTCTGTGATATATTCATGTTGTTCCCCCACCTCCATTCCATTCCCAGGCAAAACATCTCTTTTGAGGGTCACCAAGGGTCCTGTGTCTGCTCATTTCCTCATTTCAGTTCCCAAATGACAGGTATAATTTTCCTTTGAATCTGGAGTTGACTCTTTTTTTGGATGGATTCACAGACATACACACCTGATTTCCATTACATTTATATTTTTTTAAATTTAAAATGGATATAGTAATAAAAGATCCAGTCTCGGTGTTGGATACTGTGGATGTCCATCTCTGATATATTCTAATGGTGTAAACCTGAGCAAGTCACTTAAAATGATTCCTTGGGCAACTTGCTAAGACTAAGATCTGAAGAAAAGTTGTGATGTGCATCAAATCAGTAGGGCAATTCCTCAGTAAGGAATTTTCTATAAAGAGGAAATCACAGATCTGAACTTCAATAAAAGGAAGTAGTAAAATATGCCATATAATCAGTACTTAGGGAAAATAATTATTGAAGATCTAAAGCCAGAAGAAATCTCAGAGATCATTTACTCCAACCACTTCATTATCACCCAGAAGGACACTTAGGCTTTTTGTGCTGCTATTTGTCTTGCCTAAAGTCAAACAGTTAGTAAATATCAGAGATGGGTTAAAGAACTCAGGTCTTCTGACTTCAGAACTAGCATTCTTTCATCTAAACCACACCACCTCTAATGGTGATAGCAATGGTAATGCAGATGCCAATTTTGATGGAGATAGTAGTGAAGATGGTAATGGAGATAAAGATGGAGTGAAATGGTAATGGTAATAGTAATGGTGATGGAAATAAATATGGAGATGGTGATGATGATAATAATGGTGATGCCAAGAAATTAGAAAAATGGAGAACTAAAATTTAGGACCATTATATATGTGACAGGCTTTTAGAAGAATAAACCCTGTTCCAAAAACTCTGATAATGTCTTTTATAGCTTAAAGAAAATTGCAAATATTCTTCTTTATCTTCTCTATTCCTTATTTGGTAAGAAATGGTGGCAATATCATAAGAATTTATTACTGACTGTCTGAGGCAAAAATAAATACAAGAAGGAAATATGATGACCAAAAAGAAAAATAAAAGAAAGAAATAAAGAAAGTCATGACTATAAAGGGCTCCAGGAGAAAGATTACTCTGCACATAGTCCATACAACTCCCAAGGATTGACTCTGGAGAGGAGAGCTCTCTCTCTCTCTCTCTCTCTCTCTCTCTCTCTCTCTCTCTCTCTCTCTCTCTCTCTCTCTCTCCTCCCCCCCCCCCCTCTCTCTCTCTCTCTGTAGTTGCTCTGCTCTGATTTCCTGACTGGCCATGCCATTCCTGTAATTCCAGCAACTGAGGATCTACAATTGGGCTTTGAAAACAGGAGGATGAAGCTTGAATTGAGGGAATTCCAGTGAATTCTCTGGTTGTTCTGTGAATTACTTTGGTAAAAGTAGATCATTTATCCTTTTCCAAGGTCTGTCAACATCTCTTGAACACACCTCCTTCTCTCTTCTGATATGGATACAACTCTATACAAAGCCTCATCATTTTACATTTGGATTATTGTAATGTCTCCTGGTGGGGTCTGCTTGCCTCAAGTATTTTCCTACTCCAATCCATCCTCCACTGAGTGATTTTTTCTAATGTTTAGATCTCCTTTAATTACATTCCAGTGACTCCATACTGATCCAAGGATCAAATACAAAATTTTCTATTTGAAATAAGCTTGCACCTTCTTACTTTCCCATTTTCTTACACCTTACTCCCCACTATGTCCTCCTTGATCCTTTGACACTGACCCCCTTGTTATTTCAAGAACAAGATATTTCATTTCTTAGATTTGGGCATTTTCTCTGATTTTCCTCATGCCTGGAATGCTCTCTTACCTCATCTCCACCTCCTGGCATCCCTGACTTCTTTCAAGTTCCAAATAAAATCTTGCTTTTTATAGGAAGTATTGCCCAATCCCTCTTAATTTGGGTGCCTTCACTGTATTTATTTCCTATTTATTCTTTTTAATTATACATCTGATTTATACATATTTGATTGTGTGTGGTCTCCTCCAACAGATTGTGAGTCCCTGGAAGGCAAGGACAATTTTTTACTTCTTTTCATAGTAGGCACATAGTAGATACTTAGTAGATGCCTATTGACTGATTCTAGGTGAACAGTAGGCATTTAAGTATTAATTGACTCATTGATTGACATTGTCCATGATGAATAGCCTCACATGAATAAATAGAATTGTGCTTTACAAACTGCTCTAACAGTGCTCTCCATAGTGTGTAATAGAAGTACATCAAACCATTAGCAATGTTGCACTGGTGCTCAGAAGAGAAACTGAGAGTAGAGGTATAGACCTGGGAGTTATTTATGAAGAAATGATTGCTGATGGAGGCAGCTAGGTGGTGCAGTGAATAGAGCACTGGCCCTGGAGCCAGGAGGTCCTGAGTTCAAATCCAGCCTCAGACACTTACTAATTTCCTAGCTGTGTTACCTTGGGCAAGTCACACACCATTGCTTTGCAAAAGTCTAAAAAAAAAGTTTTAAAAAAGAAGTGATAGCTGAATCCATGGAAATGTATGAGATCATCAAGGGAGAAAGTGTAGTGTAAAAAGAAAAGTCAGGGTAGAGTTTGGGGATTCATTTAGCTATAGAAGATGGGAGAAAGATGGAAGAGTGGAGACTAGTATTTAACAGTTAGAATCTTTGGAGGAGAAGCAGGAGGAAGCAGCAACCTTGGGCCTAAAAAGGTGGTCAGCAGCATGAATACTATGGAGGTTGAACTCAAAGGATTCAGAAATGAAGAGATCATTAGTGACATTTGGGAGTATTTCAATAGAGCCATGGGGACATTCAAATGATGAAAAAATGCAAGCTGCACCCTAACCTCTGAAAAGTACTAAATATTTTTGCAGCAACAAATGAATGGAGGCCACTGTAGTAGAAAGAACACGGAAGTGGAAGCCGAGTAAAGTTCTAGTTAGCGGCATGCTGGTAAATATTTAACAACCAACTCTCTGAGGGGAAAAAAGCCTATTCACCACATAAGTATAATTCACCATTTATTATATTCATTCACCATATTATATTCATTCACCATAAGTATATTCACTTTATTATTGACTTTTTCTCCATCATTTTCTTATGCCTGGAAATCAACAAAACAATAAATCAAACCCTAATTTATAGCATTTGCTAGTTTTTGAGGCATAAATGCTCACAGTGAAAATTCTGCAATCGGGTTTCTTGAGACAGTATAATCCAGCTTGGCACACCAATGGCTCTAGTTTTATTTCTATCACTAATTAGGTATGTGACTTTGGGTAAATCATTTTACCTTTCTAATATTACCTTTTCTCATCTGTAAATGATGTTAAATTATCTTTAACATCCCTTTCCAATTGACTCTACCCTTCAGATGACATTATTTCTTTCTTCAAGCACTAACTTGCAAGTTCAGAATTGTTCTTGTCTTCTTCATCTCCCTCACCATCACTTCCAATATTCAGTTAGTTGCCAGATCTTGCAGTCTTACCTTCACCACATCAATAATATCTGTCACCTGCTTTCTCTCCCATGGCCATTGCCCTAGTTCAGACCTAAATCACCTCTCACAGACTATTTCCCTAGTCTCCTAATTAGTCCCCCCTTTCAGTTTCTCCTTTCCCCAATCCATCCTTGTCATAACTGTGAAATAATATTCCTAAAACACAGGTCTGACCATGTCACTCTACTTCCCCCAAGTCATCATTATTGTCCCTATTGTTTCTGGATACTATACAAAATTGAGCACTTAAAGCCTCCACAATTAGACCAACCCATAGTTCCAAAGTTTTCCATATTACTTCCTTTCATGCACTTATATTATAACCAAAATGACCTGCTAATTGTTGCACCCTATGTTATTAGATCCCCCATTCCTGGAATGCCTACATCCTTCTCGATCCTGTCTTCCTTTAACACTCAGCTTCTCCAAATTTCAGTTCTCCAGAAGGCCCCCCCCCACTTTTAGTCCTATGACATCAACTCCAATTCACATCAATTAACTTATATGTGCACAATTACTTATATGTTGTCTCCTCCATTAGATAGGGAGTTCTCTAAGGGTAAGGATTGAAATTTTTGCCTTTTATATTATCCCTAGCATTTAAGACAATGTCTAATACACAGTAAAATGTAATATATAGGTAATGTATAAGTAAATATGAGATTATTAATAAATATATCATATATAGATTGTATATGTTTATGTACATATAATATATGTATTTTATGCATTTATTTATATACATACAAACATATAGCTGAAGATATTAAGGGTATGAAAAGTTACATGATTTGACCACAGTCACAGCAGGGGAATAATAATAATAATGAACGTTTTTGTAACATTTTTAGGTTTGCAAAGCACTTTACAAATATTATCCCATTTTATTCTCACAACAGACCTGAAAAGTAGGAATTATTATTATTCCCCACTTTATAGATCAGAATAGCAACAAACACAAATGAAATAAGTTGCTCATACAGCTAATCCATATGTCTACATTAGGGTCTAACTCAGGTCTTCTTGACTCCAGAGCCAATGCACTGTCACTGATTCAGCTGATTCCTGGTCCAGCACTCTTTTCACTGCTCCACTCACTTTGTAAATCCTATAGAATTTATAGTCAGTGTTAATCTTGACAGTTTTTTCATTATATCATTTACCATTCTAATCATCACCATCAATGCCCACCAAGCCTAGGCATAATATTCCGAACTACTGGAATTTCCTTGTCTTCTAACCAGTGCCTCATTCCCACTAAACCCCACCACCACCCAAGCTTTTCTGTCAAACACTCTTACTCCTGTCTTCTCTCCCATGACTGACCAAAGGGATTCTCATTAGCTTCTGTTCCCTATTCCCCATCTTCAAATAGCTATCCTCACTCTTTCTGATGCTACCTCTCTGTAATATTCTAAAATGGTATTTGCCTCGTCAACTTTACTAGTAGGAATTTTTGGTTTTCTGGGATATCTTGAATTATGTATTAAGACTCTCTTCTTTTTCTGTCAAATTCAGGGACAATGTATATGTTATTGGCTCACTTGCTTGCCCCCATAGACTTGATTGGTTGGGGTTTTTTTTTAGGTTTTTGCAAGGCAATGGGGTTAATTGACTTGCCCAAAGCCATGCAGCTAGGTAATCATTAAGTGTCTGAGGCCAGATATGAACTCAGGTACTTCTGACTTCAGGACCAGTGCTCTATCCACTGTGCCACCTCAGACTTGATTGTTTTGATACTGCTACATTTGACCCTGGAAAAGCTTTTTCTTGTACATATCCCTTTCTTCCCTATTACCATGGAATAATACTCTCTGAAAGTCCTCTGTCCTGATCTTTTTTGTTGTGGGTAGGCAGCACATCCAAGGTCCCAACCTACAGAGGGGATTTAACCCAAAGAGAAGAAGTTAGCAATAACAATGGCAAGAATATTTGCTACAGAAAGGTACGTGTGCCATGTTCCACAGGGTTGCCCCATTGCACAACCCTGAATGCTGACTATTTGGGTGTTTCTCTGGTGTAGATTTGCCCACTCCACACAAAGGTCAGAGTTGGTACTCACCTGAGAGAACTGATATAGAAGATAAAGTCAGAGATCAACATTTTTCTCAATAGAGCCCCTTTTTAATTGTCTCTAAGTGTAACTGAGTAGAAATAGGGATGGGGTTAAATTTAATAATCACTTTAAATGGTATATAATAGAATTTTATAAGTTACACAATCTTTTTTGTTTTTTGAATATTGAAATATTTGTTGATGTTATGTATAACATATAATTGCATGCATGATTTTATATTAAAAAAGAAAAAAGTAGGCTGCTTGTTTCCCTATATATCTAAACTTCTGAAACATCCCCTCTATTTGAAATGGGAGTCCACTAAATTGTACTGAGGTTGTCAAACTTCTGCAGGAGTTATATGATCTCTAATCTCCAGCTTGGAGTCTTTTTGCCTGAGGAGGGAATTCCCATCACATCTCTTCAAATCTGAGATGTCTCCTGGATTACAACCAGTTTTCAGAGGCACTACTATGGGTAACAGGAAAATGAAGCTCTTCAGGCTTCCAATAGGGAAATCTGAGCTGGCCCTGGCTTCCCAGCAAAGTATGTGCTCCTTTCTCTACTGTGGGAAACTATCAAGTCACCAGAGTTTCTAAGAGCAGTGAATTAACTCTTCCAGGACACCAGGGCACCATTGAGAAAATTATCATATTCAGGATACTAAATGGTACCCTAGTTCCTTGGAATGGATAATTAGACTCTCACAGGTGACTAGTTTACTCTGAATGAATAGTTTACTCACCACTAGATCTTCCCATACTCTCTTGTCTGGGAATAAAAATGTTGCCTTGCTCATCTTCTTTTCTCTTCATTTTTTCACGTAACAGTCACATAAGACCCTTTAAACTCAGCATCTCAGAAATAATAACTAACCAATTCCCTTTAGTATGAGACAGAAATACTGGTAGTATAATAATAGAAGTAGATGAGAACCAGGATTCCTGACCTCTATAATCAACTGTCTAAGGTATCTGATCTTAAGGAGTGCCATCTTCTCATTGGGACAATTTCCTCCATTTGAAGAATAAAAACAATATAATGTTAATGTTAAAGATGGGAACTTGGTCCTGTTTTAGAGACAACCCGGATGAGAACATAAAGCACAATTTAGGGGGTAGAAAAAAAATAAGAAAAAAGTAAAGGAAATAAGATGGGGGGGGGGTCTAAGGCCCAATTAGGCCAGACCTAAGTTCTCTCTAATTATTTCAATCCCCATCTACCTTTCATTTCTCTGAATTTTCATATTCATTATCTGAGTTGCACCATTTAGACCTCCTGTAAAATATAGTTTTGCATTGTTTTCTGTTTCATGGTTGCTAGTCTTAATCTCATTATACTGTAAGCACTTTAGGGCCAGAAACTGTGAGGGCCTTGTGTTTCTCAGTTATCCCTCATAGCCTTTCCTCAATGGGAAGCCCATAAATATTTGCTGATTGATTCATCCAGAAATCATATATGAAGAATGGTTTGAAGGACTGGAAATTATTCACAAGGAAAAGACAAGTCTTAGGAGGAATACATTAGATGTCTCCAAATATTTGATAGGTAATCCTATAGAAAAATAAGTACACTCATCCTGTATCACTCCAGGAATATGAGGACAAATTAATGGAAGATATAAGACAGACCTTTCCAACAGTTAAAGTGATCTCTTAAGACAGTGGCAGAAAGAGTTTCAGAAGAATCTGAATGGTCTCATGCTAGTGGGCTCTATATAGGTTGATGGGTTGAACTCAGTTGGTGGTGGTGGTTGTGTTGGTGTTGTTTTAAATAAAGTTCACACAAGTGTTTTTATTGAGTTCCTACTGTGCAAAGTACCTATGGTAGGAACTTTGCAGGAAGTGGGAAATGGGGGAGTGGGGGAGTGGTACAAAGACAAAACAGAGTATTCAGCCTTGTGAAACAAGATGTAAAGGATGATAAGAAAGATAAGAATAAGAATAATGCAAGATAGGAGATAAAAGGACAAGGAGAGTAGTATACTTTTGGACCTACTGCATGCACTAATGGCAGGAGTTGTTTGAGATGGCAGCATAACTTTTGTTTAGCCCTAAGTCAAAGTATCATCACAGGCTACTACATACAGTATGAACTGTGCTACAGCTGTCAACTTGACCATAGACATGAGACATCCAGAGGGAGAAGAGACTTATCAGTTTCCTTTGTGTACCTGCTCACAGTGGTCAGTAAAGCAGCACTTTGATCTGTATGATTATGCAGAAAAAGTAGATGCCTAAGGATCTAAGGTAACTTCAAATGCACACAATGTAATAATCAGCAAGATAATCAGGAACTAGTTTCATAAGTGCAAGCAATGACTGCATTGACTTTTTTTTTAAAACAAAATTCATGGAATCTCAGTGTAGGGAAGAAATGCTGACCGACCACATACAGAAATCTCACTTTCTATGAAGGTTGAAAGATGCCTCACCCTTCTCTTACCATAGCATGATTCTCACATAATTTGCCCTTTTCAGGATCTGTTAACCTACAAAGTAAAATCCCAAACTCATTAGTATGACATTACAGATTCTCTATGACCTGACCTCAATTTATCTTTTGAGTAATTTCTTATGCTCCCTTCCTTTGAACATACATCCTTCAAACTACCCAATCTTCCCTAAACTAGCTCTACTGTTTCTCCTTTACATAGTTTGTTGGAACTGAGCCTCTATCCAAAATGACCTTTCCTCTTTCTTCATTGATTCAATTTCTACTCTTTTTTCAAAATCCTTCTCACCATGTGTCAGGATTATTTCTACAGCAGAAATGTGTAGATCAGGTTAGAAAGGGTGGAGATTGGAGATGTGGGACCCCAAAAAGCAACTATGGCCAACAACTTATCACATAGTAGGCACTCGATAAATGTTTATTGAATGATTGATTATGAGAAGTAATATGGGACTAGAATAGTGTAGAGTTATGGAAATCAAGAGGGCTTGGGGGAACTGAAGTGACAGCAAAGAGGTAGAATTAACTTGATGAATGCATGGGGAGCATGTATGGGAAGATGAAAAGTTCCTTGATTTTGAATGACTGACAATTTTGGATTGTTTACTATCTAAGGAAAAGGGGAGGGGAAGAAGGAATTGTTAGAATTTGGTACTCAAAATTTTTTTTAACGTTTAAAAATTTGTTTTAAAATGTAACTGAGGGGCGGCTAGGTGGTGTAGTGGATAAAGCACAGGCCCTGGAGTCAGGAGTACCTGGGTTCAAATCCAGTCTCAGACACTTAATAATTACCTAGCTGTGTGGCCTTGGGCAAGCCACTTAACCCCATTTGCCTTGCAAAAACCTTAAAAAAAATGTAATTGAGGGGATGGCTAGTTTGCATAGTGAACAGAGCACCAGCCCCCGGAGTCAGGAGTACCTGAGCTCAAATCCAGCCTCAGGCATTTAATAATTACCTAGCTGTGTGGCCTTGGGCAAATCACTGAACCCCTTTGCCTTGCAAAAACCTAAAAAAATGTAATTGAGGAGATATAAAATATATAAAAAAGAGAAATGGGAAAGTTAGGAGAAAGAGTTTTTAGAGAAAAGATATGTTTAATTTTTGAATATGCTGAGTTTAAAATACGAGCAAAATATCTAATATCCCTTTCAACTTTAAAATTCAATTATTCTATGGAAGAAAATTTGTAAAACTCAAAATAAATAAAATTTTTCTTAAAAAATTTTAATTATTCTTCATATCCAAAACAGAAATTAAGATCCATTTTAAGCAAGAAAGCACTGGAAAAGGGGTGTTTATAAGGATGCAGAACATAGTGATGCAGTGAAGGTTATGCCAAACAGTGAGCTAAGAGCTTCATGATGGGAAACAGAAGTCACACAAGAACCTACACCTTGTAAGAAACTTTGGTTGACTCCGTGGAATCCATCTGGACTGTCAAAGACACACAAAAATTCCTTGTAACCAAAAACCAAAAAAGAGGTTATTGCCAAGCAAGATACCATACAAAGCTATCATCCTGGTTTTTGTCTTTTTTTACCTGGACTTCAAAGACTCTGGAAGAGAGAGTGAGAGACTACTGTGCACTTCTGCCTCACTTAAATCCAATTCACTTAAGAGTCAAGAAATCACTCTGTGATGTCTTTGACTCTCTTTGAAATGAAGACAAAACAACTGTACAGAACTGGGGAAAGTATAAAAAAGTAAGAAACTCTATTGTTTGTCTTCCTCAATGCTTGAATTTTCAGGAAACATCCCCCCTCAATTGGATAATAAAGAAATTTTGTTTGGCATCATGGAAATTGGGAAAATTTTTATTGGGATATTATATTGGCACATATTTGTTACAGAAAGTGTCATCCTGCTTAAACTACTCTGGGAGAGATTTAGATCAGAGATTTTAAAAAATCCAACTTAACAGTTTTTTGACCATCTTTCCTAGAAATCTTTTTGAGAATAGAATTGATGTCCACCTGTCATAATTGGAAGGCATTAGGGTAAAACAAGTAAAGCAAGTGACCTTGGGAGGTCCTATTCAATCATTCTGAGGTGATCTTAACTGAATTCTCTAAGGACTAGTAACTAAAGCTATTTAGGTTTCAATAAAGATTGTGCATGTTTAAACTCTCTGTAATTTTGTATTATTTTTGTTTTTGAGTTGTGTCCAAGAAGATTAAACTGAGATAAACAATGACTTGCCTGGGGTCATACAGCTAGTTTCTTAGACCAAATTTGAATTCAGGAAGATGATTCTTCCTCACTTGGGACCCAGAACTGTATCCATCTAGCTGTGTGTGTGTGTGTGTGTGTGTGTGTGTGTGTGTGCGCGCGCGCGTGTGTATGTATATTACACAGGGTTAAATATGTATTTTCTTGGTAATTGAGAACTAGCTCAACTTTGATCTAGCAAAGGCTGATGTGAGTCATCAATAGCTGCCATGAATGCACTGAAATTTCAAAGCAGCTTTACAGGTAAGACTCGTAAGTATTGGTTGATACCAGTGAAAACTGCAAATCTAATGATGCCTTCTCCATTGGCTAGTGATAACTTCTATAAGACATAGGGAAAGCCTTTGAGCAAAGCTCATATCTATAATTCCTTCAAAGCATCCTTCAGCATGTGCTGCAAATCTATCCCAGCACTTATAAGGAAAAGACAAGAGCCTTGTCTAGTTTCCTTTTTTAATGGCAGCATGCTAAACAGGCCATAATTCCTCTACTGAATCAACTGGGCTGGTGATATTTAGCAGACAGTCAGGCAGGAGGTGCACCCCTTTGCCAGTGCTTTCTTGCTTAAAATGGATCTTAATTTCTGCTTTGGATATGAAGATGGGTTTACAGCTATTAGCCATCATATTAATAATTTAGAAAATACATGCCCAATCACTTGTGTTCTTTCAATTCCTTATGAACACAGCTGCAACCTACATTAGATGCTAGGGTGAATGGATATTTTTCAGATGAGATATTTGTGCTGAATTATTAGGGTAGTCTGTACTACAAAATTACTAATAAACATTGCTTCTGGCTCAATTTAGCCTGAACTCAGTGAACCTAGCCAATGGTGACAAATCAAAAACTCTGAAATATCCAATGAATGAATTTAACTAATCAAGGAACCCTGTAGGAAGTAGATGCCAGGATTAATGAGCCAGTAGTTTCACCATGCCATGCTGTTATTTCTTCACATAAATGCCCTCAGATGAGATTACCTTTGTGTCATGAAAAGGAGAAAAGGAAGGTTACATACTTTCAACTGACAGGTTAACTACCTCCATTACTACAAGACACATCTTCATGGGCTAAATTTTTTTTTACCCTAAAAATGAAAATTTAAAGTCCACAATACAAATTAAAACACCTTTTCATTTTCAGGGGAAGCAATCATTGAGGGCATAGAATAAATTGTAGCATAGTCAGAGGATCTTCTGTCTTTGAAGTCTCTACCTTCCGGTGCTTAATTGCTTAGCTCGCAGGTTTTTTTAATCAGTAAATTCCATCCATACTGGGCTACATTGTTACATCACATCCTCTCTTTTCTGCCTCCTCTTGAACGCAACAAGTTCAATATCATTGCTAAAGTCTGCTTGTATGACATGTATAATATTTATTGAATCTGTGTGTAAGGATACAGAGATCCTGGCATCAACATTCATATTCAAATAGAAGTCATTTTATAGTTATACCTCATTAGTGCCTTAGTAACACCATTCAGTGTCCAAACAAATTGCTCAGCACACAAAAAAGCATAATTCACTAAGGATAGGACACCTTTAATTTCTATTTACCTGCTTCATTTCACTTATTCTTCCTTTCTATATTCCCTTACATAGTATCAACACTTTATTTTTATAACTTTAGTGGTACTGAGTTAGAATTGTTTGTTATTAAGAAACAGAAACAGGATGAAGCATCATTTTATCGTCTGATGTCTTTTTTTGTCTTCAAAGGCAGAGATCTTTCATGTTTAAACCATTCCCATTTAACCTGTAATACATGATTGAGATTTTCATTCTTCAACTTTTGATCTTTGTTAAGCAAGAACAATTCAGTCATCTTGGAGAGTTTAGGATAGCAGGTTTCACCAGTAAATGTGTGTGTATGTGTGTGAACATGTGTGTATACATATGAACATGTACATATATATACAGAGAGATATACACGTATAAACACACATCTTTAGAAATGTCAAGTTCTATAACATGAAAATCTATCTCCATGGAAACATATATTATACCAAAGTTGGGTCAAGTTAAAAGCTCTGTGAAATTTCATTAAAACATTGATAAAAATAATTACTATTTTTCAAAATATAAAGCCCTTTTGAAACATCTATCACTTTTGTTGATTTGCAGCTTCTCATCAGTGTCATAAGTTGGAACCTTTTCCCCAATCAGAGATGTCACTTTCCCTGCCTTGGAGAAATTCAATGTTTTCAAAGATCCCATTTAACTATTCTTTATTGTACTCTGACATCATAAAGTTATGCTTTACAGCAGCATAAAGAAGCTGTAAAATTAGCATTCTTATAAACAATCTTCTATGCTCCCTGTACAAATCTGTGATTTGTACTGATCTTTTAAAATGTGGTTTGAAATCACATTGGACATCATTTCCAACTACAAACAACAACTGCCAAGTGCTGTCATAGGTGGGAGATATTAGGTAGCAAGTTGAAATGTAAAAATAAGAAAAAAACCTTCATTTACTGAAAAATTAAATCTTACGGAATGAAAAGCCAAATTGGTATGGTTACCATCATGCAAAAACAAAACAAAACAATGTCTCTTTTTCCTAATGAAAGCCAAAATGAGTAGCTCCTTGTTCTTAAAATAATAATAATAATAATAACTTTTTAAAAAGTAAAATCAAGAATGTTTCAGGAAGGGGAGAATTGAAATATTGTGAGATACATCTATCAATTTAACTTCCAAAGACATTCTTTCATGCCACCCCTCATCTTCACATGTAATATGGTGTAATATTGTATTAATGGATAGATTTCACTAGTTGGATTCTTAACTAAGTAACAATGAAGAGGTCCTTTGTGTTCACAGATAGTTCATTATATAAATGGGGGATAGAGGCGGGATCATTCAGAAACAGCAACATTTTTTAGGATTTACCAGTTCAAATGGCCAAATAAAGAATTTTTCTGTGGGAAAGAGAACCTCTCATGAATCCTTACACATTTCAAGGCAAAAATTTGATTTAGTTTTAAGGTGTAGTTCTCTTAGGTGACATAGACCTCTCTGGCTAGCCTGGCCTCACGGACACAGCCTGCTGGGAAGTTGCATTTTTAAACCAACTCAACTCTCTCCCTCCCACTACAGCTTGCCATCATCTGAGGCTATAACCAACAGTGTTTATTTACTACTGAATGGTCAGAATTGTCACCAGTCCCTGGGCAAGAGACCATGTACAAAACTGGATTACACAAAGCTCTAGGCAGTTAGAAAGCACCCTGTGGTGAAATATTGCCTAGGTTGGTGGTTTTATTAAAGAGGGGCAGATCTCTCAGCCAGGAGTCCCATACCCCTCCCAGGCACCAACGGAGAAGGCTGTTTCAGTGACATCCTTTACACAGAGAATTTATACTTAACAGGTTACCAGTGGCAGAAAGCAGAACATGGGGCCTTGGGAAGGGCAAAGGGAAACCTGCGCTTCTGAGCTGGGCTCTCAAGGACTAACTAGGGTGTGGTCAAAACCCTGAAGAATTAGATAGTTTAGGAACCGCCCTTCTGCCCCTTAATGAAACAGTCAGCTAAAAACAAAGATGCTAATCTCTTGCCTTCTACCACTCTTGAAGACCATAAACCCCCAAAACGCCTTTCTTTTGTCTTCATTCATTCATTAATGCTTTCTTTTACTACCTTCCTGACATCCCCCCCCCAACATTTTTTGTTTTTTTTTTCTCTCTCTGGGTTGGTCATTATGACTGTTGACTATTTCATGTTTCTGTTTCTTTGTCTCTACACACACACACACACACACACACACACACACACACACACACACACACACACCCCTGACGATTGGGCCCAATTCAACAGGCTGACTTCTTTGCCTGGAATAAACACAAGTCCCTAGATTGGCCATCTTGCTCTTTCAAACCCTCCTAGTCCTGTCTCTGGTACAATCTATTATCCCCAGACCCCTCCTAACTAATCTATCTCTTTGATCCCATGCAAATCTCCTTTGATTTATACTCAAGGCTAGGAATTAGGAAACAAAATGTATCCATAATGAATACAGCCATTGTCCTAAATAAAATGTCCTAAATGTGAAGATCAAGCCAACCAAAGTTGATGATTTTTTGACCCCTGAAGCTGAATGCAAATCACACCAAAAGCCCCTCCTTTGCCACCAAAAAGCATGTATACATACACAAAACCAAAGCCCATAATTCTCCATATCACATACTGAAAATGATTTTATTTTATCCATTTACATTTAACTTGATATAAAGTCCGGAAAAGTCAAATAATATGCTTTATATTAGCTCAAACATTTATTAAGAAAACCAAATTCAATAAATTAGCACAGACAATAAGTTAAAACATATCACAAATTGACCAGTATGTAACAAGAATGCTTTATCTACACAAAACATCCTATTTCACATGTTTGTTCATTCTTAGAAATAGTTTCTGTTCTCTGGGGTTGGATTTGACCAGCACATGCAGAAAAAGCTGATTGTGTTTCTCTGTACAAAGTTGCAGGGTTGGAGACGTCCATGTGCAGGCACCCAGCCTGGTCATGGACCTGCTCCCTCAGCAGGGGCCAGTGGCCTTAGCCTAGGTGCAGTGGGGACAACAGCAACAGCAAACAAAACAACCAAGAGGGACAGACAGACCAGCAAAGAACAAAGATAGAAAAGTCAAACAAAAACCAACAGAAAGCCAAACCTGAAAGACCCAGAAAAGGGATGTGGCTTTTGCTTTTACAAAAGGAAATATCACTTGGACTTTTTTTTTAATTCTTCCTTATAAATACCTATCAAAATGGGTGAGATCACCTCTCCTGTATGCATCATGTAACCTTCTTAGTCTGCTCCAGCCTCCCAGTCAGATGCTAATTTTTAGTTAAGAAAGTTCCTATTTATACTCCCACATTATTGTGCTTAGAAAGGAAAAGTAACGAAAGAAAAGAAAAAGAAGAGAAGAAAACAATATTCTAAAGCAAACCAGAGAAATGCCTGGGTAAGTAGTTGGGTGGAAAGGGGTAAACAAGAGGAGGAGCAGAAGAAGAAAGAACTAGAAGACAGAAAAAATAAATTAAATTAGATCAATTAGGTCCTTTGATGAGGCAGACAGTAGCAGACACTTGTCCTTCTTTAAGACAAAAGTCCCTAATATTGTGTTGTCCCTTGAGCATGTCTTTGTGTGTCTTAGGTGTTTTGTGTGTGTTTGTGTGTTTGTGTGTGTGTGTGTGTGTGTGTATGTGTATCTGCCCACAAACCAGTCCATTGGTGTCTGATTTCAGATCCTGAGTCGACTCCCTGGTAAGTAAAATGGCGGGAATAATGCATTTCGTGGGATGCTAGGAGAAGGGTAGGGGAAAGTAAATGAGACGGGAAGAAGGGGAAAATGAAGGCGAATGTGGAGAGGTGGGCAATGAAGAGGGAACTTTGGGAGAGTGATGAGGAGTAGGGGGTGTAGGTAGAGAAACAGAAATAGGAGACAAGGAAGGTGAGGCACGATAGTGAGAATGGGAAATTTGGACGGTGATCATTCTTCAAGAGGAGTGACCGAAAAACGGGGAAATGTGGCACAAAAAAAAAAGTTTGGTGGAGCTAATGGGAAAAAGTAGTTGCCCTAGAGAAGGTGAACATTCTGAAGTGGAGAAAGCCAGAGGGATTAGATTTGGAGGATCAAGTGTAGGAGGCAAGACGGCGAAGATAAAGAAACTGGGGGGGGGGGGGAGGGATGAGGGGGTTAGAAGTCAGGGAGTTAAGAAGTCGTGGAGAAAGAGATGAGGAGGACGAGGAGGCCTCGTGAGCAGAGGGAGCTGGAAAGCAAGGGCCAGGCCAAGGAAGGAGGCTGGGAGAGAAAGAGTCGGGGGTCTGGGGGAGCAGAAGCGGGAGAGGGGCTGGGGAGAGCTAGGAGAGAAGAGCAGGAGTGTGGGGAGGGGGAGGCCGGAGGAATGGAAGGAAGATGGGCGAGGTGCTGCTGGGCCATCGGGGCAGGGACGGAGAGCGGGGTCGGGGCTTTGGGCCGGGCTGCGGGAGAGGGGCTTTAGGTGAAACTCATGGACACTGTGTGCTCTAGTGCTTTGCGGCGAAGGGAGGCGATGCTGGTGCCCCGCCACACGTCGCTGCTGTCCGGGGAGCTGCAGAGCTGGGGCGAGCCCGTGACGTTGCTCGGGCCGGGTAAGGAGGCTGGCACCATCCCGGGGAAGGCGGGCTGGTAGAGGTGAGACTGCAGCCCGGCCCCGTTGGACCCCGCCAGGCTGTTGGACAGGCCCATGGAGTTGGGCGGGGGCCCGGCCGCCAGGCTGCACTGGGACAGAGACTGCGCCATGGCCTGCTGCCGGCCCAGCGCGGGCGGCAGCGGCAGCTGCGACACGCCGGGCATCGCGGCCGCCGCCCAGCGCGTGTCGTTGGCGTGGAAGGAGCACAGGCTGTCCCCCATGGCGGCGGCGGCGGCGGCGGCGGCCGAGGGGAACTGCGGCAGGCCCGGCGTGGGCAGCAGCGTCCCGGGGGCTCGGAACACGTTCGTCGTCTTCTTGCGCTTCTTCCACTTGGCGCGGCGGTTCTGGAACCACACCTGCAGCGGGGCGGGGCGGAGGGGGGAGGGGAGACACGGGCACGCGGGAGAGGGGAGGGAGACAGAGGCCAAAGTTAGACTGGGGGCCTGCGGGCGGGAGGACGCGGGCACGCGGGCGCCCGTGGCCCAAGGCAGGGATTTCGCCCTAGGTGAGTGAGTGGCGGGCATGGGCGCAAGGGTCCATACACATTATTGAGAGTCTGTGCTTGCCAGGCACCTTGTTAAGTGCTGAGGTTACAAGAAAGGCTAAAGGGCTTTCAACTAAAAATGCCCAAAGCCACACAGAACGTAATTTCTGAATCTCCCTTTCCCTCTCACCTTCACTCCCTCTCCCTTTTTTGTGCACCATTAACACTATGCTTAACACATTGCATAGGTTCTCTACCAAACACAACCCCACATTGTCCATGCAGGGGTGTTTCCGTTGGTTCTAATTCTTTTGATATTCCCTGAGTCCAACAAATAGAAACCCCTGTACTCTGAGGCCTTGTGGTCATGAGTGTATTGGCCTTATTTATTCAGTGCTAACCTATCCACAAAATACATCTATCATGCCCTAGAAAACACATGCTTGAACGGAGGACCCCCTCCTTGTATTTTAGGTCTACATAGAAAAAGAAAGTATACTGTACAAACATGTATCTATTTGATATTGCATAAATTGCACACCATATGGAAAGCCATGTATATATTTTGCAATACAATTCCAATACTTTAAACACATTCTAACACAATAGAGGGTTATAGTTAAACATTTTCTAACAAAGTAAGGTCATGGCTATACATAGTATAACATTTCCAGGGAAAGAAATTTAAAATTTGAAAGAAAAATGATTAGTGACAATGGTCAGATTCAAAAACAAAAGAAAAAAACCCTTATAGTCTAATTGTGGAGTGAACAGATGGATAGGTTAATGCAAGGTTTCGTGTAGGAAAGTAAGTGAATTGATTCACATTAATGTTTGTGTAACCACTGTGACCTCCAGTGTCCCCAAGATGCCCCAATAATGTTTGATGCCACTACCCCAAGTTTTCCCACCTAGTCTACATCTGTGTCTGCAACCACTTCCACCACACCTCTTCTAAGTGTCCTCTAGAGTCCTGTAATCTATTTTCAGAGCCTCTGAACTGATTTGTCTTCAGGTCCCTACTCTTTTCTTGAGCTAGGTAGGAGTTCCAAAAACTAAGGCCTAATTTTAGTTCCCTAAAATCACTCCTTTGTCAGGGAATGAAAGTAAATTTGTCTCCACAATGTTGCAAATGAGAAAAGATCATGATCCAATCTTACACTAATTGTCAATAATGTGATTTTTTGCTTTGACAAACCTCTTTCTTTCTCAGTGAAAAACATTTGAAAATGATGCTCCAAACAAAAGTGGAGTACTTTTATTTTGTTTTAGTGGCTCCTGTTATTTCAGCTTTTATCAGTTATAGTGATGTGCAACTGCCAAAGTTACTAAAATGATCCCAGGATTCTATAGGAATAATCATCATGCTAATTATCATCTTTGTATTTTAGGATATTTATTTGGGGCTTTACTGACTAGATTTTCATTTCTTTAATTCAAAGGTCAACTGATGCCGGAAGACTTTAGGTTGTGCATAGATGTCAACTGAACACTTTTAACCATGTGTAAACAATATATATATATATATATATATATATATATATATATATATATAATATAGGGCATAGAGTTGTGAGATTGGTTGAATTTGCTATGGAATTTAAGTGACTTTATTTGACAGTTGAATTCATAGCGGTCTACTCTCATCTAGTTAAAGCCCATTCCTGCTATTGCTCTACCTGAAGTTGGGAACATGGACAAAGGGTGACCAGAACACCCCTATTCTACCTGTAAACATGCTCTGAAGTTTCAGTACTGAATTGTTTTGCAATCTGGAGTTTCTCACTCTCTCTTAAAATTCGGATAAGGGATATCTATTTAGAAAACTGCCTTTTGGGTAGAATCTGCTCTTCTGATAGCCAGACCATCACTTACTACTTTTCTCTCATATCTGTCCTATTTACTATGACGACTGCTTACCCTCCTAATCCCTTCTCATTGGAGAGCCCTTTTCTTCCGTGCTATAGCCCCGATGGTTGGCGGCGTGACGGATTAATGAAGCTGCAGAAACTTTGATAGTGAAAGGAATCAATGTGGCGGGTCTAGAATTGAGCTATCTGTGGCCTGTTATTCAGAGGAAGCAGGTTGTAGGGGAAGCCGGGGAGGAACTGGAGGGTTGCTTCTCAGGGACTTGCAACAGGCCTGGAAACCCTTTGTGTTTCATTCACCCCCGATTTTCTGACAACTAGGCAGTATCCTGCCCACCGAGGTCCCCAAGGTCGACTTCCAAACTGTAACAAACTGGTGCAAAACGTTTGGCTCTGGGAATTGGATTCTAATCCCAACAAGGGGAAGGCGGAGGGAAGGGGAAAGAGGGAGAGAATGAGACAAGGATGAACTGGTGTTTGGTTTCAAGGTGATTGCATCTTCCTCTCTGTGCAAGTAAACACACTCACCCTACCCAAATATATGGCCCTAATCCGCACAGTTCTTCCGAGAATATATAAGTGTAAGATGAATTCCTCACGCTCTACAAATTTGTCATAGCTCGACTGGAGGATCCCGAAATATTTTTAAAAGTCCAGAAGCTGGGGGGAGGGAAGGGGAATTTATGCTGCAGGTTCTGATTCGAAATCTGTAGTGGTTTGTCACTAACTACCATCTATGCAGATCAGCAAATAAGATCAGCCATTAGCAAAACGAACAGCTGTTAAGGAACTAAATATTACATAAATAATCTAAAAATCGTATTCAATTATGTTTTTAGGGTTAACAGTTAAATGGCGGCTGCAAGATCTTTTATGGTTTCATGGCTTACTGAGGTTGGAAAGAATCTCCATCAGATTTGATCGTCTCAGTTCAAAGCTATGGCGCATATGTTTTAAAAATTTGAATGTTTCCAGTTGAAAACTAGTGCATGACAGATTAAAACGCAGAGAAAACCTGAGGGAGATTTTGACAATGCACAGATGACAAGTCCAGAAAATATATTAACCGTAAGCATTAGCCAACTTTGTACTCTGTTGGAAATGCAACTATTCTCTGAAAATGCTTAATACAACAGTGAGGGTCTAATGGAGGTTGGAATCTAAAAATCTATTTTCATGATATCTGCTGTTACAGTAATATAGACATACTGTAAATGTATTTTAAAATATATAGCCCGTTTAATTCCCCAGCTATAAATGGCTCAGAAATAAAGGGGGGGGGGAGAATGTTACTTTTTTTTTCCTCCCAGAAGCGAAAGCTTTATGAAGATCTCATTGGAATCCAGCAAATGATTAATGTGAAGATTTGGTAGGAAATCTGGAGAGCTGTATTAAAGCTCAGATCTCAGGTTCATTTCGATCAGCCAGCCGTGAACTCTGGGCCGAATTCATTACACTTTAATAGTGCTGGGAGAGGAAGAAAATGCAATTTCTCATTCCATTAGAAAACTAGAAAATACTCTCAGCTTGTCCCCTATTAAGATGTGGCAGGTGACAGGGGCCATTCTGGGGGACACGGTCAATGGAATTACAGCACATTATTTTGGTTCGTATAAAATATTGAAAGGCAAGCCTGACTGTGCTGAAGTTATTTCACTGATTTGGTTTTTATGTAAATAAAATATTGAAAGTTAATTAATCCGTGCTAGAGACTAATGATTATGCTTATTATATTGCATTTGATCGCGTAATTTGCATGATTCTCGCATTGCTGCTTAATAAGCCATTCCAGGTTATAAATAATTCTGAAATTGGTTTCTAATAATGGCATGCTATAAAAAGAATGGTTTTATTACACTAGCTTGAAAAGGGGAGAGATATCAGACATGGAATTGGTCTCCATATGAGTAGAAGTCTATTTAATAATTGCGTAGAAGTGTAATATAAATTAAATATAGGTTGAAATATAGTATTCGGGACAATTTGCTCTGGAATCAGAAGCATTTTAAAACATACATAATGGCAATAAATTAAATGTTTAGATCATTCTTTAACCAGTGTGGTGGCCCACATACTGAACGAACACTAGCAATCTGTTAACTATAAAGAAAACTATAAAGTACTCATCATATAAGAACATAAACCAATTACTATTTAATTTGAATTTGGTCAAGGAGCAATGGTACAGTGAATTGTGAAGTAAATACATTTCACATAAATTATTTCTGCATTACATTACATAATGTTAATCATTTTGAAATGTTAATTAAGAAGGTTATGTTGATCTGATTACTTTTTAAACTACAGAACATTATTTTTAAAAAATATTGAAATTGCCACTCTATTAAATTGTTTTTATCAGCAGTCTCAAGCTATTATCTTTGGTTTAAGATTATGCCGAGACAATTAAAGTACTTTGTCTCCTTCTTCTTACATACTTCTTTTGTGTACTTTTGGAAAATAACTGTTTTCATTACATATTTTATTCTTTATTTCACTTATAACTTTCCTAATACAGAAATAGCTGTCATTAACCTTTGGAAGACCCAATAAAGTTTAATAGACCTCGTTTTCTTTTTTCATAAAGTCACTTGTCCAATTATATTTTATTTGTGATTCTAATTTCTATTTTAATTTAAACTAATTACCGGTGTGGCTAGGTTAAACAAAAGTATCTTACTTTTAAAAATAAAAAATAATATATAATTACTGTTTCTCTTGAGGGGAAAATAGCCACCATACTTTCTCATTGAGAGACAACAAGATAGAAATTTAGTTGGTTATTCTTATCTTCATATTAATGGAAAATTAAAATTGGAAGTGGAAGTGCTCAAACTTAGATTTAGGAAGAGGTATAGTGTAAAAACTTAAATTGAATTAGTAATGTTACTGCACAATGCAATTAAAGGACTTTCAGTGTGTAATTTCAATGAGGATAAATTCAAGCCTGTGAGAGTTTAAAAGGAAAACTACTTAGATTTATTGGAGTGTTTAAAAATGGTCGTTATGTTTTGTCCTTTATACTATCTTATTATTTTTGTCCATTTCCGGCCTCTGAAGACATTCATATGCTGTATAGTAGAACATCCAATATGGGCAATTGTTTAAAGTGCGGTAATAAGTGTGTGTATAAATACATACATACATACATATATCTATATATAATATATGTATATATGAACACACACATACATACATGTACACACAATGTATATCGATGTTATGACTGCCGTTATCCTCCCTCTTCTATTACCGAACAGTATTCACATGAGAAAAAACCAAAACCTTCTTTTAAAAATAATCAGATTTCTCAAAGAAGCTGGCTTTGGCTTAACAAGTCATTTAGATTGTTTAGAAAATACTTGGAAGATTTGATAACTACAACCCTAATTTACCCAGAGGAAGATGCTCAGCTGGTGCCGCTTTTCAGCACCCTGGAGAGCTCACGGATGAGATCCCAGGAGTTGAGTTTGGACTTAAATTCCACGAATTTCTTGATGGGGTTTAGAGGTGAATACCACTTTTACATTAGATTTTTAGGCTTTTCTAGATTATTAGGCTTTTATTTTGTTTCAAACATTTCAGGGATCTTATAAACGTAATCTCCTGAGTTATTTATACTTCCCCGTGATCCTGCTGGTCATTAGTGATTTCCATGGTCAGTATTTCCAAAAGCGAACGTTATTTCTTAACCACACAAAGCCTACCGCCAAGACCCTTCAAGTCTCTGATCACTTGCAAAGTGCTGTTGTTTGAAAGAGAATAAAGGTTGAGGAGATAAAACTAAACCCTTTAAGGCGGGTCTGGAGATCCATTTTCCAGTTGCCACTATTATTCCTGTAGCCTATCAAAGATAAAAATCGATGAAGAATCAAAGTCGGGATATCTATTTTCTTATGTATTTGTGTAGTTCTCTGATATACGCGCCGTGCAAGCCGGGATATGATTTCAGGACAAGGAGTTAACTCTGGACCAAGTGTTTTTCTTTTCCTTTGTATGTGTATATTTAACATATTTATTGTCACATCAATCTGGAAAAGAGAAATGCACCTTTGATATTTTCTGTGGGGGATGGGGAAGGGACGGACGGGAGATTATATGTATATTATTGGAGCTACAGCAAGACTTTGCCAACTGACTTAACCTCAGTTAAAAGATTTGGATTTTTTTTTCTCCACAGGAGCAAAATGAAACTGACTTCAGAAAAACCCGCACTTCAGTCTTCAGATGTCAAAGTTTCAAGTGTGTGTGTGTGTTGGACGCACAATAAAGGGTCGAGGGCAGGCTGTGAGGTAGGGAGGTTGTGCCTGGTGGGAAGCTAAGGTGGTGACTCTGAGCCTGACACAGCGTAGATGAGAAAGGAATCCGATCTAGAATCCTAGTCGATTTAGCCCGGCAGGAGTGAAGTAGAGGGACTAGAGACTCCTTTTCTCTAACTTCTATCCCCTCTGACTTCCCCGGCAGGAAAAGGCAGGGCAATCCCCGAGGCCCCACATACCTGTACTCGGGACTCGGTGAGGCCGATTCGCAGGGCCAGCTCCTCCCTCATGAAGATGTCCGGGTAGTGAGTCTTAGCGAAGCTTCTCTCCAGCTCGTTGAGCTGCGCGGGGGTGAAACGAGTACGGTGGCGCTTCTGTTTCTGCTGCCCTTGTTGTTGTCCAGCCTGACTGGGGTTCTGCCCGCCCTGTGGCCCCGGCTGTTTGTCCGGGTCCTTGGCGCTGACCGCCAGTGAGGCTGTGTTGGAGCCCACCGTGGTGATATCCTCTCCGGGGAGAAGAGTCGCTCCCTCTACTGTGTCCGAGTTGGGGGCCAGGTCTCCCGGATGACCCCCAGGGTCGGAGCCCCCCACACCCAGCCGACACTTCACCGCCTCCCGGTGTCCCAAAAGCTCGGCGGCATCTTTCATACCTGAGGAGGTAAAGAAAATCATATCACTACCTTCCCCGAGAGGACGAGACAGGACCCCTCTTCTGCCTTTCTCACCCCAGTTAACGAAACCCCCTGTTCTCCCCGCCCATCAAGGCCTGGCCGCTACCAACAGCAACTCCAGTCGGCCCATCAAAGTTCTCAACATCTTCGCCTTGTTAGCCCTCGATCTGGAAACCCAAGCTGGATTAATACCTCACGTCCCCTTCCCCACTCTCTAGATCCATCTCCGGTGATAAACAGCACATACCTCCATCTTTCCTGTAATAAAATACACTCCAATCCTCTGCAGTAAAACATGTCCCAGGACCTTTTGATAAACCGCATCCCCAGTGCAACAGTAAACCAAACATAACTCCATAGCTCTTCCCACCTGCATATCCAAAGAGCAGCAAATTCTCCCCCACGGCCAATACGCTTCTCACCTTCTGACGAAAATCTCCAAACCTTTCCATCCCAGGAACAAATTGAGACCCGAGACTCAATCTCAACCCCAACTAATCCTATCTTCTCCCAGATATGCGAATGGGTTTGGAAATTGGAGCCACAATCAACAAAGTCTAAATAATAATGAAAAGTATAGTAAAAGCCAGAAACCCTCCAACAAGTATAACTAAACTGAAGTTGAACCGGCTTCCATGACAGGTGAATCAAACTTTAAAGAATTCAACTTTTCTCTTTCAGAGAAAAGAGTGGCATGAATCTCCTAAGCCATCAGGATCTCGTAGCCCCTTCCAGAAAGTGGAAAAGCCTGTGAAAGTAAATTTTGTCTTCTCTTTTCCAAAGGCATAGACTAAACATAGACTAAACAAATCTTCCTCCATTTCATCGCCTTCTCCTTCCTGCCAGATTTTTGACAAACCTAACCTTATTTTTAAGGGGGGGGGAGGGAGGGAGAGAGAGAGAGAGAGAGAGAGAGAGAGAGAGAGAGAGAGAGACTCAAATTAAAACAAACAGAAAAGGAGGGGAAAGCCCCAAACAAATTATCAGTAGTGTAGATCTTCCCTTCTCCAAAAAGAAAAAAAAATTAAAAGAACAAAAGAAAAAGAACAAAAAAGAAAAAGAACGAAATGCAAAAGTAGCAACATTCTCCAACTCCTTTTTTGAATCTACATATTCCATAGATTTTTTTTAAAGACGATGTTAAATCAAATTAAACTTTAATGCAGCACAATTACTTTTAAAGAAATTAGCCCATTTAGGGCGCATTAAGGTAAAATAAGGAACAAATTGACAATTTCCTGCCCTGGCTTCTCCTGGTTGCCGGGGCGAGAGGAACACACTCACCTAGCCTGGCGTCCAGGAGGTCGGCGTGAGATAGCATCGCGCACCGCTCCAGGGCGAAAGCTGTTCCCCCCCAAATTTTAGCGGCTTTAAGTTATTTAAAATAGATATAAGATATAAGCTATAAGATATAGATATATATAGATCACCTAAATGAAAGAAAATTCGGTTTGTGGTTAAAAAGGGGGCTTCTTGCATTATAATGTCCTTTAGAGAGACGGGGAGGTGCTTAACAGTTGAATGAACCCGTGAGCAGCTCTGCGAGGGGACCAATCAGGAGGGCAGCCTGCAAATGTCAGAGCCCGGAGAGTCCCCCACTCCGCCCGCCCGCCCGCCCGCAGCCCGGAGCGCCGGCGGCGGCGGCGGCGGCGGCGGCGGCGGCAGCAGCAGCAGCAACATTGTTCCGAACAACAGCAATTCAGCAGCTGCAAATGCAGCGACTTCGGCTTCATCTCAGTGATGCTGGCCTGGTTTTTATCTTTTTTCCCCCCTTTCCCGAAGTGTTCCCTGATCCCATCTTTTCCCTATCACCCTCCCTCCAAGATCCCCCAAAATATGTCTGCTTCTTTTTCTTTATGCCCTCCCCTCCTTTTTAAGTGGGTGGGGGTGGGGAGGAAAGACTCGGGGATACGTGAAAGAGGTGCAGGGAAAGGAGAATGAATGGCCTCAGTGACTTGACAAATCCAACCAAATAAACTGGAGGAGAGTCTGGATATCCACGGTGTTAGGGGCGAGGGACTTTTGGACCCCAAGGACCTGAGTCCAAACGCACTTTTTGGACGCGAACTTGGAGAGGTAGGGAGGTCGGAGAGAAGAAACTCTGGAGTGACAACTTTTCCTTGTTGGTTCCCTAAGTTGTGCCTGAGGTCAGGATTGCAAGCTTCCGAGAGAAAGGTGGCGAGAATGTGCCTACTTTCCCCCAGTTTAGAGAACACTAGGTCCAGCCCAGCCCCCTCCTCCTCAGTGGGCCGAGCTGGCACGCTGCTTCTCAGGCTTTCTGCTCCTCCAAACTCCCAGACTCAGCTCGTAGGGCCTCCAAGGGTCAGCGCTGAGCTAACATAAGCCTTCCCACTAGCCCTCTCTTCCCCCCCCTCCTTCCGCCTCCCCAATTCTTCCCTGGCCCCGACTGAAATTTTAACACCGCCCCTACCCCTGCCTCCCCCAGGACTGGGGTGTGTGGGGGGGTCTTTTTGGTCAAAGTTTCCAAGTTCAGCTTGTTTCCAAACTCCATTTAAGGCCGTAAATAAAGTTAAAGGCTTTTTATTTTCCTCTTGAATATGTTAAACTACTTGAACAATTTAAAGTGCTTTGCACAAGTGAAGCGAACCATTTCTAATGTTCTGATTTTTCAAAGCCAGCCAACAACAAAGTTTAGATTAGTAATATATTTCTAACCAGAGTAATTTTCAAGATCATTAGGCATTTATGTAATTAGTGCCAAATCTATAAGCTTTTATTACGATTATTAGAGTAAAATCAGTATAAATTTGTACTAATTTACTACTGTTTAGACTTGGCTGTCAAGCCAAGAGGGTCTTATTGTAAATGATAACTGAGGAAATTAAGTGCAAAATTCTCTACCATTTCTGATCCGCTCCTAAACAATCCGTTTCAATTGTATTTGTAGCAGAACATAATGCCCCTTTAAAGTTATTTGACTTGTATTTTTATTTGCAAAACAAGAAAAATGCCCTCTAACCAGGCCCAATGAAAACGGATATTTACTACTCCCAACTTGATTAACATTGATTTTTAATTCGAAAGTGATGCAATTAAGATTATTCATTTAGTGCAAATAAAGCTTCTACAAAAGGGTGGTCCTATGAAGTCTGTTTTAAATAATACCGAGCAAATGGCTTTTTTTGTTCGCCGTCCAATTGACTTACACAAAACATTGAAAATGCTGCCTTCGACCAGATGCGAGAGGAATTGTGTGTCGTGTGTGTGTGTGTGTGTGTGTGTGTGTGCGCGCATACGCGTGTGTGTGTATCTCCTCCACTATGTGTTTCTACTGGGACTGAGCGAGGAGACAAAGGAGGCGACAGAGCGAACTCTGGGGCAGTTTTGTTCTCTCCCACCTCCACTTTACACTTTGCCCACCCCACCCCCAGGCTTGGGGGCGTGCACGCGGTCACACACACTCACCCATAGCATAAGAGTGTTCAGGGCCTCAACCACATTGATTCATTTCCAGCTTTCAGAAATGGCAAGCTGTTCCCCTGAACCAGTCGACAGGGCCGCGGCCGCCCCACGGCCGCCGCAGCTTTTTACAAAGCTAGGGAGACAGAAAGGGAAAGACACGCGGCGCGCACATACACAGACCTGGAGCTCGAACCCGAGCTGGGCTCTTAGTAACTGCCTATCAGCTGTTGATTTGGGTGGCTGCTTTTTTCTTATTGTTTCAGTTTTCCCAATTTCCCCTCTTGGAATGTGTCTGTGCTTACTTTTAGAGAAAGATCAGTTCTCCTGGTTAGAGAACCGCCGAGTCCCCCCAAACAGCTCAGTGTCCCTCCTCAGTCCCTCGCTTAAAAACACTGGCCTAGATTTTTACCTTTCTTGCCCCTCCTTTCCCCCCCAATAAATAGGAAGAGAAAGGATCCGGCAGAGATGCGGCCATCAGCACTAGTAGGAGCCCCAGCTACGCCGAATCCGGAGAAGTGTCCGTCACTGCCCTTTGGCTGGGGCATCAGGAGGAAGAACTGGGCCCAGCCAAAAGCCCTTGGGTGGACAATGGGGTTTTAGGCTGTAGTGCGCCTCCCTGTGCCTTGGAATGCCACAATCTTTTCTCCTTCGAGAGTGGGACTGGTCATTTTCAATCTATCTTAAGGGGTCGATCTTTTAAGGAGAGTGGCGGGAGGGTGAGAAAGCTACCCAGAGGATAAAGGAGGAGAGGGAGAACCGCCTTACTGCCCATTTTTTGTTTGGTTGGTTATTTGTTTGTTTGTTTTTGCTAAGTCTCGGAAGACAGCTCGGCTGGGAGAAAGATCTACGGAAAGGCTTCTGTGACTCTGGATCAGGTGGGAAGAGAGGGAGGCAGGAGTGGGGCTTCAACTAGGTTAGGAAAAGGAGAGAGGAACACACCATCTCCACAAGTGTGCGTCCAGATGGGTAGATATGGTGTATTGCACGAATCCCATAGTCTCGAACAAGTTTCCAGCCACGCAGACCCACACCCGCTCCTGCACTCGCTCATATATTCTGCTTTGTTGTATCTTTCAGGTCGATAAATAAATGTGTAATAGTTAATGTGAAGACACATCAGAGTCATAACAATGGGACGAAATCTAAGGATTATCCATCTCTGTTAGTAACTGCTGAATAACAATGTTGCGGCGTGATTGATAGCCCGCTTCATTTTATGACTTTTCAACTGCTCTTGATTTTTATAGCAGTATAAACAAACTAAATCATTTCTTCCAAGACTTCAGAGTACAATCGTCTCAGGGAGGGTAAAAAAAAAAAGAGAGAGAGGGGGGGGTAGAAAAGAGGAAGGGAAGTCTGCTGGTGTGTATGTGGCGGGCGTGGGGGTGGGCACGCTGAGGGTGGAGGTTGGATGGGGGGAGGGAAAGGAGGAGCAGAGAAGGGAAAGAAACCGAGCGGACAGGAGGCACGTCAGAAGAAAATGACAATAGTCTGGGTGTAAATCGGCGTTCCCGTGCTGTTTCCCTCTCCTCCTCTCGTTTTGTCAAATGTCTGCATCCACCTGTGCTGTGGCTGAGATGTATTTACAAGAATTTTATTCCCCGTCATCTTTCTACGTTCTTGGGGCAGCCAGAAAAGAGCCAGTCAGGCCTATTTTCGTAGATAATTGAAGGCATTTCCCACATGATCATGGGAGCTGAAGCCCCTAACAAGGAAAGGCTTTAGCGCAATGGCCCCAAAATCTTCAGAATGACAAGAATGTCTTCAGAAATCACTTCAAGGCAAAGTAAAAGGATTTTCTATGACGGATCCAGTGATTTTTCCTCAATAAATAGGTTTTAGATTGTTACACACACGTAAAAGTGGAACAAAGGGAACTACCAGAAAATATATTGGTTGCCCCTAATAAAATTTATTTAGACAGTTTACTTCTCATAAAAAATAGAGATTGAATTTTGTACAAGAGCCTGCCAAGGGGCTAGGCACAGGGAAATCATTTTTTCTCCCTCTTTTTTCCCCCTTTCTCCTTTTTTAACGAAGCTCACCGAGTGGTTAAAGGCGAAACGACCTGCTTCCCCTCCTGCTGGGACGTGGGTGCCCGAGCCAAGGTGGAGAACTTGGGAGTTTGGGGGGTTGTGGGTTTTTTTGTGGCTGATTTTTAAATCGAAGTTTAGATGGATGGTGCTATAATAGATTAATACAGGCAGCCACTGTCTGTACTTAAATCAGGAAAGCATACTCAGCAAAGGCTGAGCTCAGCCTTTCTGTATAGGAACTGGACCTAAAAACGTGATGGGGGTGTTTGGGGAGAGAGGGGCAGGGCTCCTAATGTCATAAAGATGGATTTATACTAATTACTGCGATAGGTTTGTAATTCTAAATTTCCTTCTAATTGTATTTATGCGTTCATTGCGCATCCTTTGTCAAGAAAAAAAATAGGCTTGGAAAAGAAATGGGCTGTGTGCTCAACGCTCTAATTGCTTTTTACACTTACAGAAGCCTGGGATGTTTATTAAATGTAACTTTCGGCTGCTTGAGTTGTTTGTAAACTGCTTTCTCCTATTTGCAGACAACGGGCTGAAATATGGTGCATTATTATTCACATTCCTGCTATTAAATGCTGAATTGTAACATTGTTCCCTTTAATGAGGAGCGCCTCCCTCAATAATTAACGATCTCACATTTTCCTATTTTCTTGCCTGATGAAAAGAATCAATTTTAATTCGTTGTAAATTACAGCCATGCTTTTGGGTGTTATTTGCTTACAGAAAACAAATCAAGTAACGTGCGCGTTACTGTTTACTTTTCAAGATCTACACTAACCTAAGCCCAGACGGCCAACCAGGCTTTCTCCTTTCCTGAGGAGATATCTTTTAGATGGGGGGAGGAGAAGAAGAGGGAAAGAAAAAAAATGGGGGTAGGGGTCAACCCCACAGTGGTATGCCAATACGCTACAGTTTGGAAAATGGAACTTTTCTTTTTAAAAATAAAAAGGTGTCATTTAGGGTGTCTCAGAGAACTGTAGCTGGGATTGGTGTCCTTAACTTCCATTCTCTTTTCACTTCCTAGTTGAGAAACTAGAGAAAACTTGCTGTTGGGAAAGTGGGATTATTTGTTTGTTTAGAGATCTGGAAAAGGGGGAGTGGAGGGGGAGCTGGGTGTAGGTACTGAGATGAGGGGATGGGGAAGGGGGTAAGGAAGGACTTGAAGGGAGAGTTTAGATAGAA